>NC_035446.2:143073400-143373400 GCF_002127325.2 Helianthus annuus | reverse complement strand
CCTTAGAAAAAAAATAATTAGTGTATTATACCCGTTAAAATCCAGATCGCCCCCCATGAAATTTTGTTATCGCACCCCATAAATCCGGCAAACCACGGCGGAAGAAGACTGAAAAAGTATTCATAGAAATTTTATGGGTTGAAGAAGCTATTTGGAGTTGAAGTTAAGAGAGAAAACTGAAAATGTTATTCATCGGAAACTTTGTTCGGAGTTCCGACCTGTGCAGTACCTTTAGAAAAAGATGATGATGGGTTTTCTTTTAATGTTAGTAGGGATATTTTTGGAATTTGACACATACAATAAAAAACAAGTGCAACAGAAGAGATACACGTGGCTGACCAACTTTTCTAATTCTTTTACTTATTTTATTTCAACAATTAACATAATAATATTTACAACAGAAAAATATCTCTTCTAGTTTACTTGAATTTTTATTAGAACAGAATAATAAATCTTTCAGTTGAGTTTTTAACTTTTTAATTTATTTGTACCTTGTAGCTAAAAATGTGTGGATTTTTTTCCATTGGTTTTATTACTTTATTTTAATAAGTAAAAATCTTGTTTTTACACGAAGGGTAAATATTGATATGTAATAAAAATTTTAGTATTTATAGGATAAAGTATGCTATAAACGTAGAATAAACAATAATATGTATAAGATAAATTTTGATATGTACAAGATAAATAATTTTTGACTAATTAAAAGAGAGGGAATAATTAATGGAAGACTTTTATATATAAATATACTAGGTTATGGCCCGTGTGTTACACGGGTTGATTAATGAAAACGATATAATTTATTATTTGTAAATACTTATTAATTTTAATCTACTCTTGATAGTTTTGATTGAACATATATGATAAATTCATCGGTTGTCATTAATAACATTGAATTTCATGGGACAAACCTTTAATAACATTGAATTTCATGGGGATAAACCTACTAAAATTATAAAATAAAAAACAAAGTCATCTAGATTCACACCAACAAAACTTGGGAAAGTTGAACTAAAGAAAAGAATATTGGATTTTAATAATCTCAATTATTCGCCGTTGGCCGCTAACAGTTCCAATTTCAAAAATAACTACTGGTTGTCACAACTATTAACATCCAATGGACTCTGACTAACGAAAACCTAATGTTGTTAGTCTCTGATCGTCGGAAAAAGGTTCCTAAAGGTCCGATCTAAGGTCTGATCGCCAATATGTTAATAGTTGGGATGACTAGTGGTTATTTTTTAAGTTGACACTGTTGATGGCCAACGACGAATAGTTGTTATTATTGAAATCCAATATTCCCTAAAGAAACATGCAACTATTTTAATTCTTTTTTACTATTTTGTGTGCGTTACTTATTCAAAAGAAAAGTCTTGGTATCAATACATGCATCTCAACCCAATGGAAAATGTCCCCATTTTATTTCTTTTATTATATAACCCCGTGTATTGTACGGGTTGAATACATATAATTTTATTTACCAAATAATAAAAAAAAATTATATCTTTAAAAACCCTATGTATTATGCAGGTTGAATAAATGTAATTTTGTATACCAATTTTGTACCCCATATGATTTACTTTATTATATGTATAGATATATATAGGATACGTTGTTTTTGCTAAATTAATTTATTATCTTTCTCACATTGACTTTCTACTTAAAAGATTATTCTCCTATATATACACATAATAACTTAATTATCTTTTTTTATATGACCTAACCCGACTGGATCCGACACGAACTGAACCGAAAAGAATTATGATATAACGATAGACAAATTACCCCTAAAAATTCCGCACCCCTTGAAGAAAATTTCTGGGTCCGCCACTGCATGCAACACGTTTTTAACGCACTCATTTTGTTTATAAAAAAACAATTAACAACATATATATTGTTGAAATATATGCAATTCCTTAAATGGCAGCTATATATATAAGTAGTTATATTGGAAATAGTGTATAGATGTTTTGTTTTATTTTGTTTCATGGGCTGATAAAGGACTGGCTGGATTGGGCTAATAAGGACTAAGCTGTTCGTGGGCTAATAAAAGTTAAAGGAGCTGATGGACTGGGCTTGGTTGATGTGGATCAGGTGCTAAGCAGCTTAGGGTTCGGATCTTTTCGGGTCCCTATATAAGTGTGTCTTTTGACACCATTCATGAATTCAATCATCAGTCTTCACTTTACACCTTCTCTCTCTAGGGTTTCGTATTGAGATCTTGATTTAGGGCGATTCAGATCTTTCTAGATTCTGTTTTCTGTTATATCGTTTGAGAGTGTTAAACGGATCATCATGTGGGTGATCGGTGTGTGAGGTTGTGAGAAGATTTGTTGTTGAATTATTTGTTAAAGAGTTTTTTTCTATAATTAGTTGTAATACTCTCAGTTTTGAGTTATTGATCAATGCAATTTGACATATATGATGTAAGAGATGATCATGAATTATTATTATTATTATATTCACAATTTGTCAAAAGCATAAAAGCACACAGGGTATAAAAATTGAGAGCTTGAAGAGAATGAACATAAAATAAATGAATGATGCACAGTTTAAGTGTAGATGTATCATGCTAAGTATGTTCAGCCATAACACAATATGATTAGTTCAACAAATTCAAGTTGATGATCTTTAGGACAAATGACAACTCAACGTGGGTTCCGCCATGAATCGAATGAGGTCAATTTAGTCAACCAAGCTCCAATAAATCAACAAGTGAAACGTTAGAAAACCTGATGGCATAATACCAATAATTGATGCTCGGTCTAATATTTTCTAAAAGTTAAAGAACTTGATAACACAACACAACCAATTTTGTAGTTATTTTTTGGGGTATTGGATTTTAATAATCCTAAGTTTTACTGATTGGCCGGTAATAATCCCAACTTCAAAAATTGCCTACAACAGTCCCAACTTGTAAGATTTTGGCCACCAATGATCCTTGTCTAACTGGGTTATAACCCAGTTAGTTTTTTGAAGTTTTGAGTGGCGGAGAAGGTCACTAGAGGTTGGAGATGACATGTGGTGGTCTCCTTTGGTGGTTTCAGGGGGTAAAGAAGGTCGTCGGAATAAGTTGCAGGTCACCGGAGTTGCGTAGATGGTGGAAATTTTAAACTTTTGAGAAGCGGAGAAGATTACAGGAGGTCGGAGATGATTGGTGGTGGTCTCGTTTGGTGGTTTCAGGGGTAAAACGGGTCGTCGGAATAAGTTGTAGGTCACCAGCCCAACAAGGTTATAACCCAGTTAGACAAGGATCATTGGTGGCCAAAATCTTACAAGTTGGGACTGTTGTAGGCAATTTTTGAAGTTGGGATTATTACCGGCCAATTAGTGAAACTTGGGATTATTAAAATCCAATACCCCTTATTTTTTTGTACATGACGTTGTACAACCAATATTTTGTAGTTACTTTTTGAAAGTCGGCATGTGTGAGAGGTAGGGCCGTTCAAACCGCTCGCCGCTCGTTCGGAAATTGCTCGAAAAATGCTCGTTTGATTTGACGCTCGGTTGTAAACGAGCCGTTCTGCTCGGTTCGATTTGTAAATGAGCCAAGCATGAGCAAAGGTCCGCTCGGCTCGGTTCGGCTCGAATTATTATTTTTAATAGTGTATATATATATACATATACACACACATATATATAAACATGTATATACACATATATATATACACAAATATAAATTATACATATATACACACACACACACCTATATATACGCACATACATATATACTTAAATATATATAAATTAAATTTACATATTAGATTTTGGTCCATGATATACAAATTTACAGCTGTATCTATATGGTGTGTGCAAAGCGTGATATGTTTTTATTGATATTTTGAGCCCTTTTTACACATTAGTCAAGTTTTAAATTTATAAAACACGATATTCTAGTAACACTAAACACACACTTGGGCAAGTGCACCCATCGTGAGCGTAGTATATCGTTGGAAAGATACCGAGGTCGTCCAATGACACAAGTGCTTTTAGTACCGGTTTATCCTCAACGTCTAATCAATCTAAATTTTTGGGAAAGGTTTTGAAACATAAAAATAAAACTAAAAATGCAAAGATAAATAAATTAAAAACAGATAGACAAGATAGAATCACTTGGATCCGACTCGTCTTTTATTGTATCCTTTGATGATTTTTGCACTTTCGGACTTTTTAAGAGATTATCTTAGTTATAGTAGTAGGCCCCTCTTTTGAAAGTGACGTTACCCTCAACCCAGTGGTTTGAGTCAGCAGGGATACAATCCCAAAGGGTCGGAATATTGAAAGATAATTAAGTTAGTTATTAATGCGAAAAGTGCTAGGCCCCTGTTTTGAAGGTGACGTTACCCTCGGCTAAGTGGTTTGAGTCAGCAAGGATGCAATCTCAAGAAGCCGGTTTAAAGTATTAATAGTAGTTTACATATGAGGGGTTCAAGCTATTCGCACCCCCGCCATCCAATACCAGTGGGTATTGAAGGAGGTACTAGTAAGCTTGAACCAGGTCCTTGCAGGATCTATACACTGAACAAGGCAAGAACCTACCAAACCATTCCCCTAACCCCCGACCAGGTAGTCAACATGCCTTTATATAGACCGTAAAGACATGAATGATGCAATCTTTTACTTTATATAGAGAGTAAAGTAACTTCAAGACACCACGGAAAAATGATAAGAAAAATTCTGTAAGACCCTAACACGCTTTAACTGAAAAGACGCAGCGGAAATACGTACCATAAAATTTCTTTCATTATGAATGTCTTAACTTACTTTAAGTTCATTTTTAAGGTGACACATTTACAATGAATATATCAATCGAACTCATTTACAAAATAAAAACATAAACTATGTTTACTAAATTAGTTATCCAAACATTCCCGTACAATCTAACTTGTGACTCGGTCTTCGATCTCCACTCCTCGGTGATCCTCCGTGACTCGTACAACCTACACTTACCATACAATTTCAAACGTTAGTACACATTATGAATGTAACAATATTCATACACTTTCACTTTCCATTCGTTAATCCTTTGCATTTAGGCATTTCCGTCTGGGTATCCACTCGCTGGTGAGACTTCAACATTGTACCTGCATTATTCTTCATTCTCAAGGTACACTGTCATTAACATCAATACTCAATCGTATTGAAAACATACGAGCATACGAACTTACCTACTGGCATACAGTTATACATACATACTTGCATGCATACATAAAACGAATCATAATACTCACGTGTATACCTTCGCTCACACATACATATACTTACATAAATACATAAATACATTCATTCATACATACTAACTCGTACATACCACTTACCTAATTCCCCACGAATTACTGTCGTATTTTAATTACAAACCTTCGTATTATAAAACATGTATGAACAAACTTATATTCATACTCACTCTTATTCATGATTACTTATTAGTTTAAGCGTATTGGAAAAAAGTTAAATCTATACATGCATATCCAATACTTAGTTCATTACCCCGCATACTCGCTCCCACATCCCGATCTTACTCACTCATCACAAACGCTTTTTAAGTGTCATTTGGGTATGTTTCGGATCTTAAGAATGAGTTCCATGCTCACCCGTAACTCACCTAGCCATTTGGTAGGGTTGAGGAACATTATAAATGCTTAACGAGGCTTGGAATGGGTTCACAGGGTCCGAAATCGAAGGAAAAACAAGGAATTTCATAAACTACACATTTGCATCAGACCTCCACCGTAAGCTACGGTGGCTACCGTAGCTTACGGTGGCCCCCCAAAAGCCCTACGGCAGCTTTAAACTGTCTTACGGCAGAAATAAAGTCCCAGATCCCACCGTATCTTACGGTGGGCACCGTAAGCTACGGTGATGCCCAGATCAGCCCCCCATTTTAATACTAAAATTCGCATAACTGGCTCGTTTTGCATCCGTTTCACTTGAAACTTGTTCCTAAACATTCGTAAAACAATTCCTTACATATTAGACTAAGAATCCTTACCCCGGATCCTTAATCATTACCAATTTTATTACCGTTACCTCACTTATTCTTATTTATCGACCCGTTTAGTCCCACAAACTATCTTCGACTATCTAGATCATTACTTCTCTTAATACCTTCATTCATTTTATATCATACATAATTTCCCCTCATTCATAAACAAGAAAGTTCTTATGTATACTAAGAAGTGAGTCGAGAGTCACTTACCTTAAGCGTTAGTGTTCATGCTTGCTTCCTCGCCTCCGCTTGACCCGTTAACCTTCCGTTCTTGAGTCCATGCTAATGTGATTCCTATCATTTCATGTCATCACAATCACATTATGGTTAGCGTACATGCTCATTTATACTAACATTCGTTTCCTTCCATTCATACATTACTTGACTTTTTATTAACTAAATACCACATACATAAGGCATAGACTAAGAGTCACCTTGGTCCATATTCACGCAACTCAATTATCATCATACACGACCCATAGATCATCTACTACGATACACATGACTTCTCTACTATTACAATCATGTCCGAAAGGCTAATCACGCTATATATTCATTGTTGACTTGCAGGAAGTCAAATGTCCTATTTACACACTTTCAACTTATGAACATGTATCCATCTTAATAGGGTAGACCATATTAATGACGTGATATTCATTTCATACGAAATGTTGTATGACACATACCACTACATGATTACCAAGTCACATACTCAACATACAAGCTCCAAATGCATAAACTTGACTCACACATACATTCAACCCGAATTCTTATACTAGTTCCATCTAGAGCACATTCTTCAAGTTAGTAAACTACTAATCATATCATTATCATATTCCATTCATATATGTCAAGCCATTTCCTATAATCTCACATCCTAACTTCATTTAGGCATTTCATCATACACTTGGAGTGCATACTACCTCCTATGCACATAGTACAAGTATTTTATGCATAATATTACAAGTTCATGTCAAGATCATCAAGTTCCACTAGAATCATATAATTCTCATAATATACCCAAATTAACTAACAATTACTCATTACATACAACATCATACATAAATTTTACACAACAATTAAACATGTATGATTATCATCTTCACTACTACAAGTGGGTTTCATCTCTAATCATCTAATTAACCTAAACCATGAGTAATCTATGCTCTATATCATGATACTAATACATTCTCATGCTCAATTTCATCCCAATTCACGGATTAAAACATAACCCACTTCATACAAGATCACCAATCTTAGTTTTGATACATACCTTATGATCCCCTTGTGAAGGTGATCATTAATCCATGTTTATTCATGAATTTGAGCTTCGATTTACTCTTCAATTTGATCATATAAGCTTGAGCTAGGGTTTGGCTCCTTTGGGAGCTCCTGATCGATCTAGAACACACAGAATGTGTGTTTGTGTGTGTTGTTATTTTCTTATAATATCTCAACTTTCATTTTAACCCACATTAGACCCTCATGATTGTTAATTAAACATAATTGGCCCCATTGTTTTCCACTCTCAATCTATAGCCAACACTATCTAACCAAGTTAGATAACTTGGTTATTAGTGAAATATCCCACTTAACCAATAAATCCTACTTACTTATGCCAACCTAATAAAATGTCCAAATAAAATATTTAGACCCGAGTTTTGGGGCGTTACAAATTCACCTTCAACGTAAGAAACTAGTTATTAAAGTCATTAATACAAACCCAAATAAAAAGTGCCGAAAGATTAAAAATCAAAAGTAATACATAAAAGACTTGTCTTCACCAAGTGATGTAAGAGGCTTAACCAAACATGGCCTTTGATTGGCAAGAACCCTTACAATCAATCTTGGATCCCGAGGCTACTACACACTCTAAAGATGGATGATGGATGATGGTGGTGGGTGTTGGTGTTGTAGTTGTGGTGAAGTGGTGGCAAAGTGAGAGAGTAGTGGTTTGCCAAAGGATGCCTTTCAAGTGAACCAAGCACCCCTATTTATAGCCTGCACAGAACTCTGGCCACGGCCCCGTGCCCGCTGGGCACGCCCCGTGGCCAGCCTTTTCTCTTCCTTCATTAATTACAAGTGTCAGCAGAGGGCCCCACACGGCCTTATGTCTCCTGGGCACGGCCCGATGGTCAACTTTGTATCTGTACTATCAAGATTTAGCAAGATTCTGCGTATCTTTGCGTTGACCACGCCCCGTGCTGAGCTGGGCACGCCCCCATGGTGGGCATGGAAGCTTCTACTGATTTATCTTTTGTGCATGGCCCTGACCACGCCCCATGGCCAGCTGGTCACGGCCCCGTGGTCAGGCTTCTGTTGCCTTGTTTTTGCTTTGGGGATGCTGCCGAGGGGTCGGACATGTCACGTTTATTTCTTTTCTTTGTATTTATGTTGGTTTTGGCTGCTTATTTGCTCCTTTTGTTCGTTTAAGCTCATTTGGTCCTGTAATTTCAAAAGGAAGAAAGAAACACGCTTTTTCCAACATTAGTACTAAAAAGGGTTAGTTTTATGCCTCATTTGATTTAATTTATATATTACATTTTGCACACATCACTATACGTACTAGCCCAATCACGCCAATAAAAAATTAATATCAAATCTAAAAGTTAAACCCTAAACCGATAAATGACAGTCTATTCATCGCCTTAGTGTTTCATGTCGTTACCCTAAGTCGATCGACGATCTCTCCTTCTCTCGACATCATTGTTCGTACAGTACAATATGATCATCGCTTCGTCGGCCACAACATTGTTATTCATAAGAAAAATATTATGCCATGAAATGTGCCTATTTTTTAAAAACATAAAACCCAACATTGTCACTATCTCTCTAAGCAAATTTAAATCGGGCGACACGGTTCTCCAAATCGCTCGAACTTCGCTCGACGCTCGCTCGGAGTATTTATTGCTCGCTTGATTTGAGGCTCGGTTTTAAATGAGTCGCTCTGCTCGGTTCAGTTTGTAAACAAGTTAAGCACGAGCAAAGGTCCGCTCGGTTAGGCTCGGCTCGTGAACAGCCCTAGTGAGAGGAGTATTATTACTGAAAAATATTTTTTTATGTTATTGACTTTATGCTTACAGTTCTCCTCTAACCACAGACATACTTGACTACAACTGATGATGTATTGTAAGATACATCTATTTCCAACGTGTATTTCGTATAGTTTTCGAGTCGTGTTATGTCATTTTAATTGGGATTTTATACTTAGTATTTTGTGTTTTATAGGTTCCGGAGGAAAAAAGAAGTGAAAGCGAGCGAAAATAGAGAAAACCGAGCTTCCGGATGCATCACGAGTGATTGAGTGATCGAGAAAATGAAAAATGGTGAAAATATTACATGTCAAGTCGCGCGACAGGGTTTGGAAGATCTCCTCGCGTTAATTTATACATGTCGCGTCACGTGACACTTGAAGCAATTGCCCGTCGCATGACGTGACGGGCCAAAACATCATGAAAAGTGTGAAACGGGCCAGTATCATTTTATTATAACCCAATTCGAATGTTAATCATGATATCGACACATTTGACGAACCAGAGCTGCATAGGGCGAATTCGGAGATTCAAGAAGCTAGGATTCAAGGTTTCGAACTCTGCGAACGAGATTCCTTAGGTGTTAGCCATTGGATTTCTCGTTTCTTTGTGTTTCTTGATTTCTATCATGGTTGTTAAACAGAACTTAATGTTTGAATTATGTTTGAAAATGATTATGGGCTAAAACATTGTAGCTACCTAGGTTTTGAGATGATATTCATTGATGATTGGTTTCTGAATGGTTTAGTAATGAATTGACGCATTAATACTTGAGTAAATTATCTTGTTCATGAATTCTAATGTTTATGCATGCTTAATACTACTTTATATTTCTTCATAATTCCACTTGCGTTTTTATGATGGTCTGTCATGCATGAATGCTAGTTAGGTCACCTACTATGTGTTGGCGATTAGTTTACGTTTAATTGTCAACGATTTCCGTAGGAATAGTGATTGAGGATTTAAAGGTTTTAAGTGTTCTGCCTAGTCCAATAGTTGTAAGGTGAGGATTAATTAGGCTTGTCTTTGTCACTAGACGGTTTAGGGTTTGATTGTGTGTGAGCGGGTCTTCCTTTATTGTCTTCTGATAGTTGCCTACTTAAATCTGAATAAGTGTTCCTAGATTACCCCTTTACACTTTAGGGTGCATTGAGATTGCCACGCTGTGAGGTAGATTGTCTTTTGGGTACTTTAGTATTGTTAGATTTGCTATGAGGCTATTCGACTAACCAGTGAGTTTAACAGCTTTTAGAGTTCTTTTCGAACACCTTGAGAAGGGTCGATGATCCTTTAGAATTCCCTATTAGTTTAGTACCATAGATCCCGGTTCCATCTTATTTACCATTACCAATAGAAAACCATGATTAGCGAATAGGATTCCAAACCTAGGTAGTGTTTTTATCATCATCTGATTTCACCTGCAGTTAGAGTTCGTGTTAGTTAATATTTTAATTAATTGCATTAGGATTGTTAGAAAACCCCCCTCAAAAAAATAAAACAAATAAAATCAATCGTGTAGATAAGTAATCGAGTCTAGTTCACGTTTTCAATAGGAGTCACGTGGGTTTGATATCCGAACTTACTTCAGCTTTACTAGGTCGATAAGTTCACTTATCTGTCAGTAGTTTAGTCTTTTAGGGAGTCTAGAGTATTACTTAGTGTCTAATTTTGGGTTAATTTAATTAATTTAGTTGAACTACTTTCAGCACATCAACAGACCTCCTTTACTACTTGAACTATCAAGCCAATTAGTAACACAGGCTCCTTGTTCAGCTGGGAATTAAGGATCTATAAAACAATATCTCGAGATGAAGTACTGCACTGCCTAGACAACTAAAGGATTAACTCAAAAGTTTCCCATTGGATTAGATATAGCTAATTTTTTATTACCCTCAAATAAAGGGGATTTTTCTACATCAAGAGATAGTGGTTTAAAAAATAATGCCAGTTGGGACAAATCGTATTTGAAAGAAAGTTAGCAACTATTGGCTTGTAGGATTGTGCTACTGGACTGGGTTCGCTACCCTTTGTGATCACAGTTGCTATTATCAGATAGCTAGGACTGATTCCACGGCTCCTTCACATAGCATATGGAGAGGGGATATCTAAAGAGAAAGTTTAATGTTCTTACTTCCAGCCTTCGTTGCTTCACTCCACACTCCCTTGAACCTGAATTGGTCGAGAGAGATGAACCCGCACCACATTTTATAACCTTCGAACCTAAACCCTTCCATTGAGATCTCCATGACTAATTCAAGGGAAGGTTCAGCAAGGATTGTCATTCTCCCCCTATCTATCTCGTGATCCCTCATCCCACACTAATCTGTGGTTATTTTTTACTGATTCATTCATGGCATAGACTCCTTCTTTGTCTTATTAGCACCAGAACGATGAAAGTTGCTTAAGACTCGAAGGGCTAGGCCTCGAAAGGGCATTTAGGGACCGGGTATGGTGGATTATAGAGCTTGAAGCTAAGGTTTATCCATTAGGATTGAGCATGGACGAATGGGCCAGCATTGATGATAAATGACAAAAGAAAAACTTCTCCTATCGCATCATTAACCGATGTTGGATTAAAGATCAGGTCTAGGATTTGAGTCAAATCGACTTTTACTCTCATCTCAGGATGAGGCAAGGAATTCAAGCAAATGTTTGTTCTTCAATCACTTGGTTGCTCAAGAAGTTAGACTAGCTGCTCCTCTGGCCTGAACTGGATTCTAGTGGAAGGGCAGAGCAAAGCCTTGCAGTAGAAAGGTGTTCGTTGCTGGGACGGGTTCAAACTGGACTAAAGGGAAAAGGAATTAAATAATCCTCTCTTCCTTGGGGATTTATCACTGACTAGTGACTACTTTTAAGCATACTTTGTTTTTCGATTATATCTTTTTAGATACGAAGTTTTATAAAATTCAGATTATGTCTTTGCGACATACTTATTTTTTTCTACGACTGGATCTAAACTGTACTCAAAATTGAGTTATGAATAGTAACATACAAGTGATCTAAGCATAAACGTACATGTCATCAAAGTTGTCTCGCACTTTAGTTTTTTTTATATAAAGGGAGCATTTTACCAATTTCGTTATTTTAATAATATAATATAATGTTTTATAAAATTTTGAATATACTACTGTGACGTACTTATTTTTATCTATGATTTGGTGAAAGTTTTATTCGAACATGTTAAATATATTAGAATGTGCATATATTTAGGGATTATAATATTATTGTATTATTAAAATGGAGAAATTCCCTCCATGATTCTCGTTTTCCATTCACTGTATTGTATCTCTAGTCACCCTATTTAAAGGGTTGTGGTTTATGTATTGAGGGCAACCAATTTACAAGAGAATATCAAAATTAATATGGTATCAGAGCTTGCTCTGCTCTATAACCCATAGTCACAGCCCTCATCTCTTTCTTTTTTTTTCAACTTTCCAGCTCTCCTGTTGTCTCGACAGCCATGGCCGACGACAGCCCGCCCACGACACCCAAAAACAATAACAACACACCAAAATCATCCGCATCTCTCCACCCGGCATATACCGTAACCAATATACAAAACAAAGTTCGCACGCTCGATGGTACTAAAGTGACATACTCCTCATGGGTGAAGTTGTTCAAACTCCACGCAAAAGCCTACAGAGTTCTCGACCATATCGATGGTACGGATCCTCCCGCAAAATCAGATGCTTCTTATGATCTTTGGTATGAAATTGATTCTTTAATTCTTCAATGGATTTATGAAACTTTAACCGATGACTTAATGGTACGTGTTCTCGAAACCGATGCTACCGCTCGATCCACATGGGTCAAAATCGAAAACTTGTTTCTAAATAACAAAGGCGCCCGTGCCACTACTCTTGAACATGATTTTACAAATTTAACTCTTGCGGCTTGTTCATCATTAGATGATTATTTTCAAAAATTAAAAGAAATAGCCGACCAACTTGGGGATGTTGGTTTTCCGGTGAGCGAGGCACGACTCGTAATGCAATTAGTCCGAGGCCTCCCACCGGAATATGATGTCACAGCAGCTATAATTAACCAAAGCACCCCTTCATGGGATGATGCTAGAACCAGCCTTCAACGTGAACAACAAAGGCAATAAGCTAGACAAAACCTAAACCAATCAGCCCTTGTGTCCACCCCTCAACCACAAACCCAAGGCCCAGAAAACAACACCACTGTACCTCCCTCATCAGTCCCTACTACCAATGATCCTAACCGCTATCATCACTATGATCCAAACCGTTCCCGTGGACGTAGACGCGGTTACCGCGGGGGTCGTGGTCGTGGCCGGTCTCGTCCACCGTCCAATAATACTTGGTGGCAGTAACCTACTAACCCAACTTCCTATGGCATACCTACCCATCACCTAATCCCGGTCACTGGTACCCACCCCCAACCCCGTACCCCTCACAAACCTGGGCCCCCTCTCAACAAACCAACTCCCATACCCAACCTCAATACAACCAAGCCCATATGGCTTACCAACAAGTCCAATTACCACCCTACACACCACAAACCCAAACGGCTCCTATGCAGGCCCAAGATCACCAAATGCAATATACGGACCCAAATGCTTTCAATGCTCTCAATCCCACTGATTTAGGAATGGCTCTTTCAATGATGCAGCTCAACACTCACTCGGACTCATCATGGAATATGGATACGGGTGCCTCGTCTCATATCACAGCTCATTCAGGTAAAATCAATACTCCTTTGTCTATTTCCTCAACTACTATACTTGTTGGTAATGGCCACAAATTGCCCATAAATGGATCTGGAAATAGCCTTCACACCGTTTCTAATAAAACATACAAACTTAACAATGTCCTTCACTCACCAACCGTTATCAAAGATTTATTATCTGTTCGTAAATTTACTCGTGATAACCAGGTTAGTGTGGAATTTGATCCTTTTGGTTTTACTTTGAAGGATCTCAAGACAGGCACTTTACTTTCACGCCATGATAGCACGGGGGACCTATATCCGTTCACACCACCATCCTATGCTTTTGTCTCCACTTCTCCTCAAACTCCTTGGCACAACCGTCTCGGTCACCCGGGCGCTTCCATTTTAGATTTCCTTTCTCATAATCATTTTATTATATGTAATAAGACTTCTAGTAATGTTGTTTGCTCGTCTTGTCAACTTGCTAATAGTCAACGTTTACCATTTCATGATTCACATTCAGTAACTTTTTCACCTTTTGATCTTGTTCACTGTGATTTATGGACATCACCGGTTACTAGTAACTCAGGATATAAGTATCATATGGTACTTATAGATAACTACACACAACATGTTTGGGTTTACCCATTGAAATATAAATCAGAAACTTTTGCCACCTTTGTCAAATTTCATAAACTCATCCACACTCAATTCAATCGTCTCATTAAAACTTTTCAATGCGATTTAGGCGGTGAATTCGACAATCACAACTTCAAAAATTTTGCATCTCAAAACGGTATGGTCCTTCGTTTTTCATGTCCTCAAACCTCACCACAAAATGGTAAAGCCGAAAGAATGATCTGACGCCTAAACAATATCATCCGGGCCATTCTCATTCATGCTCACTTACCTCCCACCTTTTGGGTCGAAGCCTTACACACTTCCGCTTATCTCCACAACATCCTACCTACTACCAAACTCAACAACCATACCCCGGCCTTTGCCCTTTACCAAAGACACCCAACCTATGATCACTTGCGTGTTTTCGGATGTGCTTGCTATCCAAACATTACCGCCACCCAACCAAACAAACTTCTCCCACGATCTACCAAATGCATCTTCTTAGGGTACCCACCAAACTTTCGAGGCTACCGGTGTCTTGACCTAACTACGGGCCGCGTTCTCATTTCCCGTCATGTTGTCTTTGATGAGAATGATTTTCCATACTCCCAACCTACCCAACCCACAACTTATAACTTCCTAGACGACGACCCCTATCCTTTCACCACGGCTCATAACATCAATATTCCGCCTCAAAATCTACCTCCCACCACTCACGGCCCACCATCTTCACCACCTTCCCAACCTTACTCACCCAACCTATATACGACCCAACCTTCACATCACCTTTCCACCTCACGACCTTCTACCAATACCACTATTCCACCTGCCCAAACCACTAGTATTACAGCTCAACTCACCATTCCTAACCAACCGGCCCAAACACCTTCCAACCAAGCGGCCCAAGCCCAGCCCCCTAATATCAACCCACAGCCAAACCAACACCCGATGGTCACACGTGCTAGAATCGGTATAACCAAGCCCAACACAAAATTCAACCTCACTACCACAACCATTTCTCCTTTACCCACCTCCTACCATAAGGCTTTTTCAGATCCAAATTGGCAAAATGCTATGAACAATGAGTTCAGCGCGTTGCAGGTAAATAACACATGGGAGCTTGTACCCAAACCAATTGGTACGCCAATTATTCGGTGCATGTGGCTTTTTCGCCATAAGTTTAAAGCTGATGGAACACTAGAAAGATACAAAGCCCGACTTGTCGTAAATGGAAAGTCTCAAACAGTCAGGATTGACTGTCATGACACTTTTAGCCCGGTTGTTAAACCGGCCTCCATCCGCACTGTATTAAGCTTAGCTGTCTCACGACAATGGCCTATACATCAGCTCGACGTGAAAAATGCTTTTCTACACGGCCACTTGGAAGAAACCGTATATATGCACCAGCCACCGGGTTTTATTGATAAACGGTTTCCAGATCATGTTTGCAAATTAAAGAAGTCTCTGTACGGCCTCAAGCAAGCCCCACGAGCTTGGTACACTCGTTTCTCTACATTCCTGCTCTCTCATGGTTTCAAAAGCAGCATTTGTGATCCGTCACTTTTTATCTATCGACGCGGACAACGAGTTGCATACTTATTATTATATGTCGATGACATTATTTTAACATCATCCGATTCCACACTGCTTAGTTCCATTATCACCATGCTCTCCAGAGAATTTGCCATGACCGACTTGGGCATGCTTCATCATTTTTTGGGAATAACAGTAACACGAGACTCAAAAGGCCTTTTCATATCCCAAGCTCAATACATTCGGGATATACTACATCGCGCCAACATGACAGGATGTAAACCATGTGCTACCCCATGTGACACTACCTCCAAGCTTAGTGCTTCAGACGGACCGTTAATGGAGGATAGCACCCTGTATCGTAGTCTCGCAGGGGCACTTCAATACCTAACCTTCACACGACCAGATATCACATATGCCGTTCAACAGGTCTGTTTGTTCATGCATGCACCACGGGAGCCACACTTCACATTTCTTAAGCGCATCTTACGTTATCTACAAGGCACTCTAGACTATGGTCTACACCTCTCGGCATGCGATTCTATGGCTCTCACGGCTTATTCCGATGCAGATTGGGGAGGATGCCCTGATTCCAGGAGATCCACATCGGGCTATTGTGTCTTTTTAGGCGACAACCTAATCTCCTGGTCGTCCAAACGTCAACCTACCATATCTAGGTCCAGTGCTGAAGCCGAATACCGGGGCGTGGCAAATGCAGTAGCTGAAATAAGTTGGTTAAGAAATCTTTTATTGGAGCTCCACGTACCGGTTCTTAAAGCTACCATCATTTACTGTGATAACGTTTCTGCGGTATACCTATCTGAAAATCCTGTTCAACACCAGCGCACCAAACATGTTGAACTTGATATTCATTTTTTCCGTGAGAAGGTTCAACTCGGTCAGGTCAAGGTCTTACACGTCCCCTCCTCATCATAGTATGCTGACATTTTTACGAAAGGTTTGCCCAGGACTCTCTTTGAAGATTTCAGGTCCAGTTTGCGTGTCCGTTCCTCTGCCGCTCAAACTGCGGGGGACTATTAGAATGTGCATATATTTAGGGATTATAATATTATTGTATTATTAAAATGGAGAAATTCCCTCCATGATTCTCGTTTTCCATTCACTGTATTGTATCTCTAGTCACCCTATTTAAAGGGTTGTGGTTTATGTATTGAGGGCAACCAATTTACACGAGAATATCAAAATTAATAAAATATAGTTAATTTTATGTTCGTTATCGTGATGAATCGAACCGAACTGATACCATCTGGATAATATCGGTACTGGTACCATATTCCTTTTATGATTTTCTCAACATGACGGTATAAGCTCGTTGAAAACAGAGTAGTATTCACAATAAAATATTTTTTTGTACCGTAGGCTACAACGAGTGACGATAACCTAATCGATGTCGGCCAAACAATATTGGTACCAAAATGGGTATTCGTTTTTATGGTTTTCGATATCCTCTTGTGCATGTCTCTTTGCGTAATGTACCGAGTGTCGATATTTTGCAAATACTGTAACGAACCAAATCGACACTAACTGAAACACGTTGCGAAACCGATACTAACTGAAAACATGTTGCGAAACGCAGGGATTCCACTAGTGAGCGCAAACATGGCTAAAAAAATGCAAGCCGTTATTTACTTTGTATTTATGTATCATGTTCCAAACATTCATGGCTTTTCTTTGCCATTTTCATGGTAATTTGTAGATTTGCATACAACTAGATTTTAGCAATAATCACTTGTAAAAACTAGCCAATGTCAAGCATTTAAACCGAGTCGAGAATTCTTTATTTTGGATTCAAATTGAATAAGGAAAGGGGTTGGATTCAAATTGAACTATTAAAAATCCAAAGTTCGACCTGAATTCATCTTTAGATTTCAACACGACAACACTTACCTAACCCCTCATGCTAACTTGCTTGTAGACGTGAATGGATCAATTCCAAAGACGCTGCATATTTATTTATTTGAAATATGGTCCATTTTCTGTATTTTATATTTTTTTAACAGATGACGCTGCATATTTATTTATTTGAAATATGGTCTATTTTCTGTATTTTATATTTTTTAACAGATAACGTATATAGCGAGTTAATTTTGTATTGTTGCATATCACCGAAACGGTTTAACTTTTATGTTATTCCATTCAATAATATACCGAATGCAAAACGAATATAATCAATAATCTTGCATTCAACTTTGTTAAATAATTTGTCTTACTTCTAATTTTTTATTGGCCTTTGATAAGTACAAAATATCATTTATGATCGATAACTAGTATTTAGAACTCGTGTTTTGCGGTAAGACCGTTAAATTGACAAAAGTATATGTAAAAACGTTGAACCACGCTCGCGCGTTGCGGCATATTAACTTGCAAAAAATAGACCGAAACGTAAAATATAGAAAATAATTACTTAGTCGACTTAGGATCCCTTGTAATGCGACGTGACTTTCAAATCATAAATAAAAATAAACGTAAAAATATTAAACCACGCACATGCGTTGCAGCATGTTAACTCGCAAAATTTAGACCAAAATGAAAAACATTATCGTCAAAAATAATTAAGTTGAGGCAATAGAAAGTCCACGTAAAAAGGAAAACAAAAAATTAGAAAACTTTAACTCAGATAATAATAATAATAATAATAATAATAATAATAATAATAATAATAATAATAATAATAATAATAATAATAATTCTTTAATAAACTTATTAAATATAATTTACTAATATTTTAAGGGAAGAAAAGTAATACTTATTAATACTTTAAGGGAAGAAAATAAAAATTACGAGATGAAAAAAAAAAATTAGGAGATATATGAGGGAAACCAATTTTCATGATTAATGATTAGATAATATTTAAGCGAGTAGGGAAAATGTCACAGAATAGTAACCAAGTTTCAAAAGTGTTTTAATAGGTCACTCGCATCGTTTTTGTCCCAATTAGATAACTTAACATTCAAATCGAGTCATGTCCTTTTTTCATCTGTCAAGAGAAAAAATGAAGCATAAGATGTTAGGGTCGGATTATTTTAATATATAAATTATATTTATTAAAAATAAAAACAAATTAATTACATTAATAATTAAAAAAACAAGTTAAAATTCACGTCATCACTCGACGTTAGCATCAAATAAAAAAGAAAAAAGAAACACAAATTCACATCACCACGGTTACCTATGAAATTGATGAAAACCCCTTAATTTTCATAAAAAGTGAACGTTGAGTGACCTGATTGGAACACTTTTGAAACGTGAGTGGCCTAATTAAAACATTTTTAAAACTTGGTTACTATTCTACAAAGTTACCCCGGATATTTTGAATATGTGTTATATATTTACATGCTCGAGAATAGGGGCGAATCTTTATTGGGACCGGGGGTGCCTCAGCCACTATCATTTTTTTTGCTCTTGGTGTTAATTTTACTGAAATTTTTTTTATAGTGTAAAGTATTGGATATTTTGCCCACAGTGTTAATTTTACCGAAATTATTTTATATTGTAAAATATTGAATTTTTAAAAGTTTGTCCTAGACTGATTTGGATTTTGAAAGTCTGGCTTTCGCTGAGTTTTCGATCAAGTTCCACCACTACTAAAGAGTGTATATATTAGGGTTGTTCACGAGCCGATCTGAACCGAGCGAACCTTTGCTCGTGTTTGGCTCGTTTACAACCGAGCGACATCCAAATGAGCATATTCGAGCGCGTAATTTTCCGAGCGAGCGGCGAGTAATTTGGACAACCATAGATTTAGCATTTTTCCTTCGATGTCTCCGCTATCGGGTTACGACTAAGGTTCAATTGTCCGAGGATGACACTAAGATTGAGGTCGGATCGTCTGAGGTTGAGGCAGGTAAGGCGATGAATATACAACAAAGAACAATTGTCGTATTGTGGCGTATGGTGAGAGAGAGAGGCGGTTGACGATTGACGACTGACGATTGATGAGAGAAAGATGTCAAATTTTGTCGCTTCACGACTTAGAGTTTTAGTTTTAAATTTGGTGTTAAATTTTTTATTGGTTTGATTAGGCTAATATGGATAAATGTAATTGTGTATTTGAGTATAGTGGTCAAAATCTGATAGAGTAGTATATATAAAATATGAATACACATGTAATTTGTGTGTTCATATATAATTATATATGTAATAAATTAATAAAAATTAGTTCGAGCCAAACCGAGCCGAGCGGATCTTTGCTCATGCTTGACTCATTTGCAAACCAAACCAAACCGAGCGAGCATATTCCCATTGCGAAGCTCCCCCCCCCCCCCCAATTTTTCCGAAACCGGGGGGGGCGGAAACGTATATACCTAAAAATTTTCTATACGAAAGTACTATTCATAACACTACGCGCCGAAAAGTTCGAGGGGTCGGGCGCCCCCTCGGAATAACCCTAAGCTGCGCCACTGCATATTCCGAGTGTTTTCCGAACGATCGGCGAACGAGCAATGAGCGACGAGCGATTTGAACAGCCCTAATCATGCATGTCATTTTCGGTTTAAATATCATTAAATCTGGTATATTTTTAATATGTTCAAATTTTAAACATTTACTCTATATTTTCTTATGTATTCATGTCACGCGTGTTATGACCGCTCCGATCACATGTTAATATATGTACCAATAATAGGTGTCTAGTCATACCAAAACCATTAATTAATTAAGGTGTAAGTTCAAGACAACGATAAAAAAAATAGTCATACCAAAACCATTAATTAAGGTGTAAGTTCAAGACAACGATAAAAATAAAAAATAAAAATAAAAATATGTGTTTGTTCGTTTTGACATTTGACCATAAAATAGCCGTAGTTGAATATAAAATGTGATTCAAAATTGGCTTATATACTATGTAATAATTAAACATAAACATAGTATTATTACATGCGTGTTACTATGTAATAAACTAATAAGAAGATTTGTAGTTGTGTTTTTTTTTTTTTGCGATTTTTCAAAAGAAAAAAAAAAAAAAACGCCCAATCACGCCTTGAGACCATCCCAGGGGGCCTTTTTTCAAAAAATTTGCATGCACCGTTTTGTTTAAAACGCCAAAATTTGCACGTCTTTCAAAATTATCCCGTTGCTTTCAACGGTAACAAACAAAAAAGAATTTATTTTTTTTTAATTCCACTTTTATACCTATAAAACACCCTGCTTTTCACTCATTTTTTACAAACTTTACCCTACTCTCTTCTATACTACTTCAAATTTTATAAAAAAAAATCACATCATGATCAATCCCTTACGACCCCCGTTCAGTGTTCCATCTAGACCTAGTAACCAAACTACATATCGCCCGAACACCACCCAACTGCAACGAAACTTCAATTTTCAAGAGATGGATCCGAGTATGTTGGCGTACACACAAATACTAGGCATCAGCGGTTCACAACCGTTCTTTCACGGTCCACACGGGTTTGCATCCACGGGCGGTTCGCAACTGTCTCAAGAAGAAACCGAACCCGACGTAGAAATGGTACCGGAGACACAACCCTAGCCCGTTACCGAGGCATCTCAACGTGGAAAACGGTCTCATTAAAAAAAGGACCCAAATGTTCCACGCCGAAATCGAAGCTACCTAGCTTGGACAAAAGAAGAGGAATACGCGTCAGCACGGACGTGGCTCGACATATCGGAGGACCCGAAGTTGGTAAGCGTTATAAAAATATATTTGTTTATTTTTTAATAACTTGTAACCGTTTATTTTTATTTTTTAAGAATATAACATTATATTTTTTGTAGCAAACTATCAAACTTCACCAATCTTTTGGAATAAAGTTCGTGAAACTTTTTTTAAAGCGATGGGTAAAGGTGAGTATTGAGACAAAGATTCGATATCTAGCAAATGGACCGATACAAACCAGAAATGTCATCAGTTCCAAGAAGTTTTCCAACGCACGAGGGATAACTGGGGTAGCGGACAAAACGATGCTGATATTTTAACAAGAGCTTTGGAAGAGTACAACCAAACGAGAGGCGTTTTCACATACTTGAAATGTTGGGAGCTTTTACGTGGAAGTCCCAAATGGTCTAACATACCGAGCATGACGTCTAGTGGTAGACGTAAAGCAAAACGGTACAAAACATCATCATCGGTTGATCCGAAGACACCCACTTCCGATACTCGTAACGTCGACTTAAGCATTAATTTGGACGACGACGAGGATGTGGAGTTGGCCCGACCTCCCGGTAGAAGAAGTGGGAAAAGGGGGGAAAGGCGGAGTCGTCTTCGGCTAATTTCGAAATGAAGGAAGATTTTGAAGAGATGAACTGACGCTTACAAGACATTCGAGACCTCGGTCATAGACGTTTAGAGACTATGCAAGAAAGAAACGCCAAAAACAAACGTCGCGCTACAAGAATCGAGGCAAATGGATAAAGACATAGAATTTTTGTCTAAACCAATCGTGTAACACCCCATTTTACGAAAGTCAAAGTCAAAGTCAAGATTGAAGTCAAAGGAAGAAAAGATTGCTAATTGCGATCTGTCACTCCTTGCTTAATTACTGATTTGACCTCTTTGACTGGTAATCGAATCTTTTATTTTAATCGCTTTAGTTGTATTATGTGGAGTATCTGTGAATAATCGATGTTATCGCATGTTTTTATCTCTTTATCGCTGATGCGTGTCAGTGTGTATATAATTTTAGATATATTTTTAAGCCCTTTTTACACTTTTAGCCAAGTTTTAAATTTATAAAACACGATATTTACTAACACTAAACACACATATGGGCAAGTGCACCCATCGTGGACGTAGTATAGTGTTGGTAAGATACCGAGGTCGTCCAAGGACACAAGAGCTTTTAATACCGGTTTATCCTCAACGTCTAATCAAATCAAAAAGTTAGAAAAATGTTTTAAACTAAGAAAAATAAAAACTAACTAAATGCTGAAAAATAAAATAAAATAAAAAAAACAGATAGACAAGATGAATCACTTGGATCCGACAAGTGTATTAGTATAACCTTTGATTATTTTCGCACTTTTGCACTTGTTTAAGAGATTATCTTAGTTATTGTAGTAGGCCCCTTTTTCGGAGGTGACGTTACCCTCAACCCAGTAGTTTGAGTCAGCAAGGATACAATCCTAAAGGGTTGGATTATTGAAAGATAATGAATTAAGTTATTAATGCAAATTATGGTAGGCCCCGCTTTTGGCGGTGACGTTACCCTCGGCTAAGTAGTCTGAGTCAGCAGGGATACAGTCCTAAATAGCCGGGTTATAGTATTAATAGTAGTTAGCTTATGAGGGGGTCAAAGAGTTTGGATCCCTGCCATCCAATACCTATGGGTATTGAAGGAGATCCTACTAAATTTGACCCAGGTCCCAAGCAGGACCTCTAAACGCTGAACAAGGGCAAGACCTTTACCAAACCGTTCCCTTAACCCCCGACCAGGTAGCCAACATACCTCCATATAGACCGTGGAGATATGAATGGTGAAAATCTTTTATTTTATATAGACAGTAAAATAATGCCAAGACACCACGGACAAACGATAAGGAAAGATCACCTTCAACATAAGTAACTAGTTATTAAAGTCATTAATACAAAACCAAATAAAAAGTGCAAAAGATTAAAAATAAAAAGTATTATACTAAACACTTGTCTTCACCAAGTGATGTAAGAGACTTAGGCAAACATGGCCTTGATTGTCAAGAACTCTTACGATCAATCTTGGATCCCGAGACGACTCACACACTCTATGATGGACAATGGATGATGGTGGTGGATGATGGTGTTATGGTGGTGGTGGGTGGTGGATGAAGTGTGAGAGAGGTGGTGTGCCAAGGGATGAGTTGAAATGAAGCCAAACACTCCTATTTATAGGCTGAACAGAAGCCTGGGCACGGCCCCGTGTCCGCTGGACACGGCCCCGTGCCCGTCTGACACTCTCTCTCTTCATTAATTGTAATTCGCAATTACAATAAATGCACCTGCAGCACTCTGACCACGCCCCCGTGTCCGCTGGGCACGGCCCCGTGGTGGGCAATAGAAGCTTCTACCACTTTGTCTTTTGTGCCAGGGCTGACCATTCTGGACACTGCCCCGTGCTCGCTGAGCACGGCCCCGTGTTGAGCTGGACACGCCCCGTGTCCGCTAGACACAGCCCCGTGTTCAGCTGGGCACAGCCCCATGCTCAGCTGGGCACAGCCCCATGCTCAGCTTTCTTCTTGTTTTTGCTTTGGGAGATGCTGTCGAGGAGTCGGGCATGCCACGTTTCTTCCTTTTCTTTGTATTTATGTTGGATTTGGCTGCATTTTTGCTTCTTTTGTTCATTTAAGCTCTTTTAACCCTGAAAATACAAAAGGAAGACAAAAGCACACTTTTTCCAACATTAGTACTTAAAAAGGGTTAGTTTTATGCCTCTTTTGATGTAATTTATATGTTGCATTTTACTCACATCAAATACCCCCACACTTGAATCTTTGCTTGTCCTCAAGCAAAACTCTTTAATATGTGGCTTACACTCCCAAATGGAATGGGTAGAAGAGAAGGTTTTGGGCTTGTCTTGAGTGTCGGGAATCCAAGATCTTTATTGGGTTTTATTTTTATACTATTTACAATCCTATTCGTTGTGATTTATTTAGAACGTTTCATAAGAGAAATTACTTATTTGGGCATAACATGCCTTTTTAAAATTTCATTTATATGCAAGTTCACATACCTCACGGGGGATCACTCAACACTCGGCCGAAGGTGTATTTTTAGTGATTCACTCGAGAGCGGCATGGAACTTATTCCTACCATAAGCTTGCCAAGCAATCAATCCTCATCCTTTTTAACTTTATACCTTTGTAAATATCAAGAGGACTTTTTGGGTGAAGGGTTAGGCTTGGGCTAAAGGTGGGTGGTTGGGTTAGTGGTTAGTAAAAGGGCGAAAAGCGTAAAAAGCGTCGATTTTCCTAAAACACTTTGTTTTTTTTTTCTTCTTTTTTTTTTTTCTTCACTTTTTTTTTCTAATGAAGCATTTTTCAAACAAGGTTTCTTTTGATGAGCTTGTTTGTTTATTGCTAACTTCATCTCTTTTTTTTTTCTTTTTTTTTCTTTTTTTCTTTTTTTTTGTGTCACAAGAAAACCGAGCTTTGTTACTAAAATAAAGGGTTTAAAATGAAAAAGGTTTTGGTGGGTAAAGGGTGTTTGTTTTGGGGAAAGAAACGAAAAGGTTTAGGCTCAAAGGGGTTAACTAGGGGGATTTTTGGGTAGGTGGTAAAAAAAAAGGAAAATTAATGGTGTAGAAATAAAAAGGGGTTAGTCCTAATGCCTCCATCATTTACTTACTCGGGTTTAAGTTGGTAAGGACCGGGAATGTATCGTCGTGGCAAGTTCTAGAGTCGTAAGAACCAAGCGGCTATTCACACAAGAAACGAAAAATGAGCATTTAGTTTAAAGATGTATATTTGTATGCTCAATAAAGGCTCAAAACTCACTTTTGTGGGAATGGGTTTCTATGTGATCAAGTATATATAATCAAATTTTAACTAAGATTGTCATGCCGTTTCATAATCTTCTTATTTGGTTCTTTTTATCACGACGCTATCGGTTGTAAATTTATAAAAATATAACCTTTTTAGAACTTGTTATTCCCAAATTAAACCAAGACAAGTAGAAAAGTTTTTGAAAAAAATTTGGGGTGATTAGCGGTTCCAATAGAGTTTTGTGTAAGGCTTGTTATTAGGACTTGCAAAATTCAAGGTTTTAGCATCCCCCCACACTTAAATTGCACATTGTCCTCAATGTGTCCCAAAAATAAGTTTTTCGGTTGATTAAAATGTGTAAAAGTGGGTTAAAAACAAGATTTTATGGTACTGGGTAGCTGAACACGGGGTGGTGTTGGCTGAACACGGCCCCATGTCCAGACTGCCAGTACCAAAAGTAAACAGAAGGCTGGGCACGGGGGCGTGTTCAGTGAGCACGGCCCCGTGTCCAGGTACCTGAACTGGGCATTTCTGCAGATTTTTGGGCACCGGGGCGTGTTGGGTGAGCACGGCCCCGTGCTGAACTTGCAGTAATGAAGAAAAATTGTCGAGAGGCTCTGTTTTTGCGCATGGGGTGTTGGTTCAAGCTTCCCTTAGTATCCTTCACCATACTGAGTGTGTTTTATTCCTGCAAATTAAAACTAAACTAGAAAGCATAAAAGTTAAACTAATCTAAAACTAAGGATAGTTCCGCGGAATGCCTCCGTGGTGCGCCACGTTTATAAGGGTCCTTGGCTAGACCCTCCTTATCGGGTGGTTCTGGCTCATCTTCAATTAGGGGGTCATTATTGCCAAAAGGATATTTCATTGAGCGCTCAAGATCTATGCTCCTTTTGAATGCCCCTAATTGAAGAGGTAGATTGTTGAATTTCCGGTTTTTCAAAGCTTTATGAGTTTGTTCAAAAGGTTTTCCCAAGACTAGAGGAGCGTCATCAAGGATGACAAAGTCGGTTGGGATTACCATTTGATTTGTTTGAACCAAAACATCTTCAACTACACCGATTGATTTTATCACTTTTCGATCGGATAGAAAAATGGGTATTTGAAGTGAAGAAAAATCACTAATACTTAATTTTTCAAAAATGTAGTTGGGCATTATGTTAACACAAAGATCTTTATCAATGGTGATATTGCTAATAAATGAATTTTGAAAGAAACATGGAACCGGTGTAATGTTAATTTCAAAAGGATCTTCTTTTATTAGCGAGGTTTGATCATTAGTTAACTTAACACTTACTATTTCTTTGATTTTAGCACTAGTGTTTAACTCTTTTAAAAACTTGGCATGAGGGGTTATTAAACAATGGTTTTCGAAAGTAGGTGACAAGAGAATAATTTCCTCTAAATTAGACTCTTCTTGAATTTTAACATTATCGGACTCACCATTTTCGTTGTTTAACTCATGTGTCTGTTTTTCACTTTCTTGTTCTTCCATTTTCACACTTTCAACTATCTCTACGTTTTTATCATTTTTTAGCCCTTCTCTTGCACGGGATTCCTCTTCCCTTGCGCGAGATTCTTTCATGCAACGTTCGATAGTTTTAATGTGTTCTAATATCCTATTAGTTACTTCGGTGAGATTGAAAGAATTTGGATCCTCTAAGCTTGAATCCGGTTGTTCGATCCTTGGTTCCTCATAGTACTCATATGAAGTAGATGGTTCACACCATTGTTCTTCATTATAAGTATATGATGGATAAGGGTCGAAACTTTGTTCTTCATAGTACTCATATGAGGTGGGTTGTTCACGCCATGGTTCCTCATAATAAGTGTATGAAGGTGGTGGCTCATATGTTGAATCTTCAAAGTATGAGTATGAAGGCTCATACCTTGGTTCCTCAAAATATGAGTATGAGGGAGGAGGTTCATACCTTTGGTCTTCATAGGATGTGTATGAAGTTGATGGCTCGTACCTGGGCTCCTCATAATGGTTGTATGAATTGGATGGTTGATATGAGTTATTATATTGAACCGAGCGTGTGTTACGACAATTAGTGCAATAATTACCCCTATAATCATCCTCATCATAGGTGTAGTTGTAACCTCTTGAGTATTGATCCATAAGAATCACTCAACAGACCACAACTGAGTCTTGGGACCAGAAAACAAAAATAAGACGGAAACAGAAGCTGGACACGGCCCCGTGTTGAGTGAACACGGCCCCGTGTTCAGGGTCTGTATCTGGGCGTTTTAATTAAAGTTACTGGTCACGTTGAGCACGGGGGCGTGTTGAGTGAACACGGCCCCGTGGTCAGACTCTGTATCTGGGTATCTACTCTAAAAATATGCAGCACGGGGGCGTGTTCAGCGAGCACGGCCCCGTGTTCAAGCTACTGTAAATGCAAAGCTAAACTAAAATGCAGAAAAAAATGCGCGCGTTTTGAAAAGGTTTTGAAAAACTGATTAGGCCGTCGATTTTAAGCTTTCTTAAAATCCTTGTGTCCCCGGCAACGGCGCCAAAAACTTGATGCGTGTCAGTGTGTATATAATTTTAGATATATTTTTAAGCCCTTTTTACACTTTTAGCCAAGTTTTAAATTTATAAAACACGATATTTACTAACACTAAACACACATATGGGCAAGTGCACCCATCGTGGACGTAGTATAGTGTTGGTAAGATACCGAGGTCGTCCAAGGACACAAGAGCTTTTAATACCGGTTTATCCTCAACGTCTAATCAAATCAAAAAGTTAGAAAAATGTTTTAAACTAAGAAAAATAAAAACTAACTAAATGCTGAAAAATAAAATAAAATAAAAAAAACAGATAGACAAGATGAATCACTTGGATCCGACAAGTGTATTAGTATAACCTTTGATTATTTTCGCACTTTTGCACTTGTTTAAGAGATTATCTTAGTTATTGTAGTAGGCCCCTTTTTCGGAGGTGACGTTACCCTCAACCCAGTAGTTTGAGTCAGCAAGGATACAATCCTAAAGGGTTGGATTATTGAAAGATAATGAATTAAGTTATTAATGCAAATTATGGTAGGCCCCGCTTTTGGCGGTGACGTTACCCTCGGCTAAGTAGTCTGAGTCAGCAGGGATACAGTCCTAAATAGCCGGGTTATAGTATTAATAGTAGTTAGCTTATGAGGGGGTCAAAGAGTTTGGATCCCCGCCATCCAATACCTATGGGTATTGAAGGAGATCCTACTAAATTTGACCCAGGTCCCAAGCAGGACCTCTAAACGCTGAACAAGGGCAAGACCTTTACCAAACCGTTCCCTTAACCCCCGACCAGGTAGCCAACATACCTCCATATAGACCGTGGAGATATGAATGGTGAAAATCTTTTATTTTATATAGACAGTAAAATAATGCCAAGACACCACGGACAAACGATAAGGAAAGATCACCTTCAACATAAGTAACTAGTTATTAAAGTCATTAATACAAAACCAAATAAAAAGTGCAAAAGATTAAAAATAAAAAGTATTATACTAAACACTTGTCTTCACCAAGTGATGTAAGAGACTTAGGCAAACATGGCCTTGATTGTCAAGAACTCTTACGATCAATCTTGGATCCCGAGACGACTCACACACTCTATGATGGACAATGGATGATGGTGGTGGATGATGGTGTTATGGTGGTGGTGGGTGGTGGATGAAGTGTGAGAGAGGTGGTGTGCCAAGGGATGAGTTGAAATGAAGCCAAACACTCCTATTTATAGGCTGAACAGAAGCCTGGGCACGGCCCCGTGTCCGCTGGACACGGCCCCGTGCCCGTCTGACACTCTCTCTGTTCATTAATTGTAATTCGCAATTACAATAAATGCACCTGCAGCACTCTGACCACGCCCCCGTGTCCGCTGGGCACGGCCCCGTGGTGGGCAATAGAAGCTTCTACCACTTTGTCTTTTGTGCCAGGGCTGACCATTCTGGACACTGCCCCGTGCTCGCTGAGCACGGCCCCGTGTTGAGCTGGACACGCCCCGTGTCCGCTAGACACAGCCCCGTGTTCAGCTGGGCACAGCCCCATGCTCAGCTGGGCACAGCCCCATGCTCAGCTTTCTTCTTGTTTTTGCTTTGGGAGATGCTGTCGAGGAGTCGGGCATGCCACGTTTCTTCCTTTTCTTTGTATTTATGTTGGATTTGGCTGCATTTTTGCTTCTTTTGTTCATTTAAGCTCTTTTAACCCTGAAAATACAAAAGGAAGACAAAAGCACACTTTTTCCAACATTAGTACTTAAAAAGGGTTAGTTTTATGCCTCTTTTGATGTAATTTATATGTTGCATTTTACTCACATCAATCGCTTATCGCATCGCAATCGCATTCGCAACACGAATTGGGCGTCCCTGATATTGTTTTACGTGTGTGTGCCATTTATGTGTTACTTGTGCATGTTTAGTTATGTTTATGTTGTGGTGATTAAACGAAACGCAATCGCAACTCTATCGCAATCGCAGTCTAATCGCAAACGCTAAACGCAAGTTATTTATGATATTGTATGTTAGATATAGTATTGAGTGGTTATTATTAATCTATCGCATCCCTAATCAAAACTCTCCAAATGCATCGCAACGCTCAACACGCGAATCGAAACCTCCAAAAACGCAACTCTGATGTCTGTCGTTAGTGACATGCAAAAACCTAATTAACCTAGGCAGCTAGGGTAAGCAGGGTATCGAATCCAGAGGAGTCTGTGGTTAATGCTAATTATTATTTGTTTGTAAATATTTGAATTACTTTGAGAACTTGCTAGAAAACTATAAACAATAACTTTGAGATTGTAAAAACAATGATAGAAAAAGGTGATCACTCCGGGATTCAGATTCTGTAATTACTAATAACCTAGTTCTGATTTTATTGGATGCTATTGATTGAATAGTAAATCTGTCACATCTACCAATTACCTATGCAGTTCAAAATCTTAATATTAATTGATCAGAGAAATATTAAAACAAACATTCATAGAAATCATTCAATCAACAAAAGCATAATTGGATTCAAAACATGATTATAACTCTGACTGTCACTCAGGATTTGTCTGTCACACAAATAATATAATCATGTAAATAGTCGACTGTCACCCGACTACAAATCCAACTCTCAATACAAAACAGAAATTAGAATTAAAAGTTTTTAACAAAAATCATTCACCCAAAGTGTCCACGAAAGATTTAGCCGCTCATCTCGATTGAATGATCTTCACTGGCTTGATACCCGGTTGAAAAAAACCTTCTCTATTCAGCCGATGTGAATGGATGATGATGGATGTTCCTCCAAAAACCAAACCCTTCGATGTCAATATGTTGATGATAATTCTTTTCAATATCACGTGACATAAGGCTGCCCAATGTCTCAGCCCAACCGGCCCACCTGTGCATGTAGATGTAATATTGGGCCCCTAACTCTCCATCGAAGAAGTCAAAAAGTCTGCACACTCTCTTTGTCCAACTGTATGCTTCCAAACACCCCTGTGCACGTGATGTTATGATTTTGTGTTATATTTGACTTTTTGTGCCTACTCCTTCTCGTCCCCCGGGTCTGTGTGAGATGATGATGATTTGATGTTTTATGAAACAAACTCATGGCGGCTACCCACCTCCTTATGCCGTAAAAGTAATGATAATGTTGTGTTTATGATTATTAAAATCATAAACAAACAATAATGGCCTCCTCCAAAAACTCCAAAGTCACGTGAATATTTGTGTAGGTTTTGTTTTTTTCTTTTAATTCCTTACACATGTGCTGCCATACTACATCACCGTAGCGTACGGTTCGATCCGTAGGTTACGAAACGAACATTCTGTTTGTTTTGTTTCGGCCAAACCATAAGCTACACTATGATACGTAAGCTAGGTTGCACTTTCAATCTTTTTGCTCAACTCATTTCAACTTTAATCAATTGACTAAATAGCCCCTGAACTACATTTCATCACCAAACATCATAACTTCACCAAATTATGCGATTAACCTGTAACATCAAAAACTCTCGTAGATATCACATTCGACACATATAATTGCTTAGAACACAATAAGATACGTAATTTAACACACTTAACACTCTTGTTTTGCAACCTCCATCACATCCCCACACTTGACATTGATTGTCCTCAAGCAACCATTACAAACACTACTCACCTTATTAACAAATCACCATTAAATCCCTTACCGAATTAACAATTTAAGGTCCCAAGTCATACCCGTCCCATAGACTAACACAATCGAGATTGACAATCTGACAGTTAGATAATATATTTTTAAAACACTTTAAGACTTACCTAACTAAAACTAAGATGCTTATGATACTACACACATGCCACACGCCCTCACAATAATCACTCCTCTCGGCTTTATCAAGACTAGCGTGTAAAGTGCTAGCATATATTTCACTCCAAACCAACATGCTACTTTGCTGTCATAAGCTTGTATAGCAATCATACCTCCACTGTATCAAATAACGCAACATATATCAAAAGGACTTTTGGGTTCTGGGTTAAGGGTAAAGGTAAGTAAGTATTTTTGGGTTTTTACGTTTATATGGCGAACACAAACGAAGATACCAAACCATGACGACTTTATTCATAATAACTACCAACACTTTGGGTTAATTTTCAACCCATTTATTGAACACGAACATAACAATGATTTTTGTTTTTCTTTTTCTTTCTTTTCCTTTTTTTTTTCTTTTCATTTTTTTTCATAACATACTTGTCATTCATGGTTGGTAATTAAACGGGTCAAACAAGGTGTAACAAACGAAAGGTATAAGGCTCAACATGGTTAACTAAGGTGGGTGGAATCAACAATCAACATATAACACAATGGAAGGGATCCTAATGCCTTTATCATTTATGTGCATACGCTAAACCACAGTCTCGGGACGTATCAAACCACACAAGTTCTAACACAAAGTAATATATGGCCTACTCTCAGCAAATGAACATTTATTGTAATTCAACTATCACTAAGTAGGCTCAAATATCTCACCGAACAAAAGGAATATAGGTTACCGACACATAGCATGTGTAATTCCTAAAGCATGTTACCCCTAGTTAGGCATCTCTTCTCAACTATCTTCTAAAACTTGTCAGAAATACTCTCATGAAACTTAAAGGGACAACCATGACTAGAGATCTAAGTTAGTTTAATATCAGCAAGAAACCCTCTAACGATTGAAAATATTGGTTTTCATGTAGTTCAAGCATACTTGAGAAACAAAATTTTAAAAATTTTTCAATTTTTTTTCAATTTCAACCCTTCAAGCATTTAAGATCAACAATCTTACCAACCCTTTTCTCGAGTTACCGCATCCCCACACTTGGAATATATTGTCCCCAATGTATGCTGCAATTTATAATCTAAACTCGAGAAATACCACCCGCAAACCATGAATGGCTAATAACTAGACGACTCAACACAAAGAAACCACTCCCGACACAAAAATTTGACACCACCAAAAACACAAAAACAAATAAAATAAAGGATAGAGAGACACATTGACCTGATCAGTAAATCAGCAAGTGTCTGTAACGGTGCAGCTGCTGTGATCAGACAGGGGCGCAAACTCGTCTTGGATTCTCTGACATCTCACCGGGGATGTTGCCAAACATCCCAACACTTGAATCATTGCATCCGCGGGAATTAAACGTAGTGACCTGCCAAAACAGAACCAACACCAAAACGAGACCAAAACAAAGTACAAACTCTACATCCTCGGGCTGCCTCCCGAGAGCGCTAAGTTTAAAGGTCTTCAGCCAGACCGTACCTGATTAAGCTCATGGTGGTTCAAATGGCATCTCTCGTGCAAAGAACACTTGCGCTGGTGGATGGTTAGTATCCCACTGCCATCCATCACTCCATATGGCATCCAAATGATCCGGGTTATCGAAATCTATCGACTGTAAGAATTCACCCTTAATTTTCCTTGTGGGCTTCTTCTTTTCCTTTAACTGTGAGACCTCACCCATATTCATCTCAAGCGGTCTCTTCTTGGATTCGGTTGCATCCTTTGGTGACTCCTTTTCTAACTTGACTGAACGCTTTTTGTTTCTCATCTTGAGCCACCACGGTGATTTGACCACTTTATCCTTCACGACCTTTTCATCATTCGACCTGTCAATGATAGCAACACTCTCTTTCGGGACGTCCACATTAATTGGAGGATGGCACTGATTAGCAATATTAGAATAAGCATAAGTGTGACACATAAAGTTTAAGGAAAACTTACGTGACCCGAAGACCATACTCACAGTATTAGCATTGCAATCAATGGTAGCCTTCGCGGTTTTCAAGAAGGGTCGGCCTAAGATAATCGGTGGTTGTCCTTCAACATTGGACGACGTGTGGTCCACAACTAGGAAATCTTCAGGGTAATAACAATCCCCTACTCTTACAACAATTCCTCTCAACATCCCCCTAGATGGTTTCCTTGACCCGTCTGCAAGCACAACCGTGGTGTCCATCTTTTCAAGCTCACCAAAATCATATTCATCAAACACTCGACCCGCCAATATGCTTATGCTTGCCCCATGATCCACCAATGCCCTCTCAGTCTTGAACTCACCCAACTGGACTGGGATCATAGGCACATTCTCCTCTTCATCTTCAACACTTGCAACCAAACGGATTGCACCAATGGTCATATTTAAACGGACGGGTGAATCATTATCATCAACTATTACCCTTGCAGGAGTTCCTGCCTCTACGTCTGATTCTTCAATACAAACATCATCTTGGGACTCCGCGATTGACTCAGATATTTGAGATTGTGAGTCCACTTGATTGTTGCTTCCTAACCTCTCGGACTCTCTTTTAACCGGCTCATTGCATAATGCATTTATAAATTCACCTAGCTTGAGTACATCTTCATAAATCTGATATATATCTGGGATGTCTTGGGCGTAACTTGATGAGTCATATTCATTAAAATGACCATTGCCTCCATAACCAGAGTCCTCAAAATATTCTGACTTTCCATTACAACCCCAATCTGGCTTGTACCGGTGACCATCATCCATCTCATAACCACTGTACTCCCAATTTGGATCATGATGGTAATCCATATCATCGATCTTTTCTTGATATCTATCTTGATAAGAATAACCCTGGTAACCCGCATTTTCTTGTCTTTGCATGCGTTGGGACCATACCCACTCATCAAGTTCAGCCTTACTCTTGAACATTGGGCATATCAATGCCCAATGTCCTTGGCACCCACACCTTGTGCATGTAACATATTCTTTATATTCCCAGCTCATATTTCCTGCACAAGTAGCAAACGAAAAGCAGTACCGAACAAAAAGAAAACAAAGACAAAAGTGAAAGAAGAAAAAAAAACTAACTAGAAAAGGCAAATACTTTTTGGATTTTTTTTATGCAAAACGAAAGCAAACAAACTAAACTAAACTAAACCAGCACTAAGCGCACGACTCCCACGGCGCCATTTTGATGTCTGTCGTTAGTGACATGCAAAAACCTAATTAACCTAGGTAGCTAGGGTAAGCAGGGTATCGAATCCAGAGGAGTCTGTGGTTAATGCTAATTATTATTTGTTTGTAAATATTTGAATTACTTTGAGAACTTGCTAGAAAACTATAAACAATAACTTTGAGATTGTAAAAACAATGATAGAAAAAGGTGATCACTCCGGGATTCAGATTCTGTAATTACTAATAACCTAGTTCTGATTTTATTGGATGCTATTGATTGAATAGTAAATCTGTCACATCTACCAATTACCTATGCAGTTCAAAATCTTAATATTAATTGATCAGAGAAATATTAAAACAAACATTCATAGAAATCATTCAATCAACAAAAGCATAATTGGATTCAAAACATGATTATAACTCTGACTGTCACTCAGGATTTGTCTGTCACACAAATAATATAATCATGTAAATAGTCGACTGTCACCCGACTACAAATCCAACTCTCAATACAAAACAGAAATTAGAATTAAAAGTTTTTAACAAAAATCATTCACCCGAAGTGTCCACGAAAGATTTAGCCGCTCATCTCGATTGAATGATCTTCACTGGCTTGATACCCGGTTGAAAAAAAACCTTCTCTATTCAGCCGATGTGAATGGATGATGATGGATGTTCCTCCAAAAACCAAACCCTTCGATGTCAATATGTTGATGATAATTCTTTTCAATATCACGTGACATAAGGCTGCCCAATGTCTCAGCCCAACCGGCCCACCTGTGCATGTAGATGTAATATTGGGCCCCTAACTCTCCATCGAAGAAGTCAAAAAGTCTGCACACTCTCTTTGTCCAACTGTATGCTTCCAAACACCCCTGTGCACGTGATGTTATGATTTTGTGTTATATTTGACTTTTTGTGCCTACTCCTTCTCGTCCCCCAGGTCTGTGTGAGATGATGATGATTTGATGTTTTATGAAACAAACTCATGGCGGCTACCCACCTCCTTATGCCGTAAAAGTAATGATAATGTTGTGTTTATGATTATTAAAATCATAAACAAACAATAATGGCCTCCTCCAAAAACTCCAAAGTCATGTGAATATTTGTGTAGGTTTTATTTTTTTCTTTTAATTCCTTACACATGTGCTGCCATACTACATCACCGTAGCGTACGGTTCAATCCGTAGGTTACGAAACGAACATTCTGTTTGTTTTGTTTCGGCCAAACCATAAGCTACACTATGATACGTAAGCTACGTTGCACTTTCAATCTTTTTGCTCAACTCATTTCAACTTTAATCAATTGACTAAATAGCCCCTGAACTACATTTCATCACCAAACATCATAACTTCACCAAATTATGCGATTAACCTGTAACATCAAAAACTCTCGTAGATATCACATTCGACACATATAATTGCTTAGAACACAATAAGATACGTAATTTAACACACTTAACACTCTTGTTTTGCAACCTCCATCAAACTCGTCGAGGCCACTCGATCGAGTGACCACTCGATCGGATGGCCATCCGATCGGATTACCATCCGATCAGAGTGTCATCCGATCGAGGTGCATCCTATCCGACACTTGTGCACTTTCCTCTTTTGGCAACCTATAAATACCCCTCCTGTCACATCACTTGATGTGACAGCTCTCTCATTCGACCAGCAGCGTTCCAGGCCTTCTTTCTCTCAATTTCTGGCGATTCTTGTAAGTTTTCAACTCAAATCTTGTACTTCTATGATCTACACACACTTCTTCATCTTTTTCACCTTTGAATCTCGACTTTTAACCGTGAAATCAGTGGATTTGAGGTGTTCTAGGATGATTTCATCATGGAGTTCTTATGAACTTCAAGTTTTGGCCTCATTCCACCAAGAACAACTCATATCTGAAGGATTTCCACATGATTAAACAACGATTTCGCATAGATCTAAACATTTTCAAAGTTAAAAGGATTGAAAGATGGTTTTCCAACTTTCTTTCAACTCTTTTACACTCAATGCACTCAAAACCAATAGAATCGGAGCTTGTACAGACCTTCTACTCTTTCTTAGTGATGTGTTGGTTTAAGATCTGGTTTCTATCAAAGAGACAACCGACTTCGGGTTAAACGTGAACAACCGTCACGAACCAGTAAACTGATCGGACTTGGGTGATTCCTGTTCGATCGGACGACTTGGGATGGATTGCCGTCCAATCGGATTGCCCTCTGATCGGATTGCCATCCGATCGAACCGCAATCCGATCGGATTGCCACTTAGTCTTCAACACTTAAACAATTTTCAACGCAATCAATGCATAGTCAGTTCTAACGGATTGCCATCCGATCGGTAGACCATCCGATCGAGTGACAATCCTGCTGTGAACTTGTTCTCCAAGGGAGTGTCTCGCCAAACGGATCGCCATCCGATCGAACTATCGATCGATCGAACGACCTTAAAGGTAGAGATACTTCTCTGTTTTCGAAATGCTACAACGAAAACTTCAAAGCCATCATACACAAACACATCCTTACCAAACGAATGTCAATCCAATCGAATGGCCATCCGATCGGGTGACCATCCGAACGGATTGACATCTGATCGAATGGCCAACCGATCGGATAGCCATCCGATCGGATTACCATCCAACACTTGATCACTTTGCACCGTTTTACGCGTCGTTCATCGCTTATGCTACCGTCAACTGTTCAGGCTAATCTCTCAGCGCTCCCTTCAATCCAAGAGAGTGTTTACTTGTTAAGCACGATCTGTGAGTATACTCGATCCCTTTTTGCTTTACGCACTTTTGGGTGTTACATACGTTACTTATTCAAATCACAATCGACACACAACGCAAACACTATTTATACGCTGACTGTTATTGCATGCTACGTGTTATTCGATGAATGCTTGTATATTATATTAATACATTGATTGTTGCCTGACACCTTAGCAACGATAGTACTATAGTTTGGACTCAGCACCTGTCGTGGACAAGGGTTGTTAAGGGCTTTACTTCACGTGTCCCAGTGGGGATATGTGTTGCGCATTCTACAACTCGTAGTCACGTCTGTGCATATTTCTCTGTCGATAACCTACTAGCTTTCACTTTGCTACATGTTACATGCTGGTTATGCGTAAACGATTTCGAACTCTATTATACTATTAAACTTGTATGCTTACCTTTACACTATGTGTATTGACTTATTTTAACGTATGTGACAGGTGTTTGAGATGCTAGGATGTTGCTTGCTTTCATGGAATCGAGTAGGAGAGTCTAGAAACAAAGACAATTTATTTATTTAAATCTGTGTTGTCGGAACATGTTTTGTTTTGAGGATATCTATGTCTGTAATAATTAATTGCTTGGTAGGTTATGGTATGGGACATAATATTAACTATCTGGTAATTTAGTTGTTATGGAATTTCTCTTGACAATCTGTTTCGCTCAGTGCCGCGCCACGATGTTTCCGTCATCGGTTGGGGTGTGACAGATTAGTATCAGAGCCATAACTATAGGGAATTAGGCAAGACTCGACCTAGTCCATGTCGATGTCTTAGAAATGACCTAGACTATAGTCTAAGTACCAACAGACCGACTTGTGCATACCCTGTAGGGGTGTACGAGCTTATTTGCTATTCTCGCTCGCACTCGCTGAACACTATCACTGCATTATTTTTCGAAATTGAACGAGTGATTAAGTCGAGATTAGGTGTGAAAACCGCAAACTCTCAACTGACTCGCTTGTTCGACCCGCATTTTTATCTATAAACAGGAGAATTTGCGTTGAATCAGGAGTGAAATCTGTACCTTAACACAGAATTTCCATCTATCTCATCAAAACAGGAAGGAAGTTGTTAAGCCAGGGGTGAAACCCGAACCTTGACGACTTATTCCGCTCCATTTTGGTTTCACAAAACTCTCACCAAAGTCTCGACAGACTCCAACGACTTGAAGTCACGCTGAAACTGGAAGGATGTGTGCCGTTCGCCCAAAATCAAGGCGAGAGCACAGTCCCGAAAGCCAAAGTGTGTACCAATAGTCCTTGTGAATAGTCGAATCACTTTGGATAGTCAACGTCTATCAAGCCTTAGACAATCTATTCTCGATTTCAAGCTCGCAATCGCTGATTTTATGTGTTCTAATTCTGAGCCCGCAACTGTTGACTCTGACATTTGTCGCTTTTATGTGGATTTAATGTGTTTTATGTGATTTTACCTGTTTATGTGTTTCGATTTTTGGTGATTTATACGCTTTTCGCTTCTCTCTTTGATCGACACACACGACCCGCACTGCACATCTATCTCAAAACGTTAACAAATCGCTGCTACTTGTGGATAATCGCATGCTTTGTTACTCGCTTATGTTATGCTACTCGTCGTATACTCGCTAATCACAATCGCTATTCTCGAACGCGCAAAACTTGAATGATAGGTGAATCAGTAAGACAAATGTAAGTGAATACGTGCAAAATATAGTGTGGTTTCTGTGATTTATGTGCTTCTGTGTTCTACGTGCCTATGTGTTTATGTGTTTATGTGCCTACATGACTATGTGATTATGTGATTGGACGTGTTCCTGTGCTTTATAAAGTAGCTTTGGGTGAATCGCTAGACTATGCTAGGATTAATAGAAATTGTGTTTTGAGTCTTGTGGCGATGTCTGTTGCAGATAATGTCGTCATTTGGATCATTTCACTCCCGTTCTGCTTGCCGAAACCTTGAGGATAAGCGAATCGCTGCTCTCGTCGCTAAGCAAATGGCGAAAGTTATCCCTCAAATTGTTAGCGAGCTGAATGAAAACGGAAGCAAGTCTTCCGAAGATTCCAGGACTGATTCGCCAAAGTCTACTTTTAGCTTCAAGCAGTTCAAAGCCTGCGGCCCGAAAGAATTTACCGGAGAAAATGGGCCTACGTCCATGTTCCAGTGGTTTGATTTGATCGAAGTCACCCTGCACCAGAGTGGCTGTCCTGATAATCTCCGTACTCTTAACGTCACTGGCGTCCTCCAATCCCGAGCTCTAGATTGGTGGACGGCCAAGAGAAACAAGCGCGGAAATGATGCAGCTTACGGACTAACGTGGGATGAGTTGAAGGACGTTATGATGCAAGAGTTCTGCCCTCCCCACGAGCGCCAAAAGCTGGAGGACGAGTTCTGGCATATCAAGCAAAAGGACGGAGACAACGCTGGTTTGACTGCTCGCTTTAAGCAGCTAAGCATAATCTGTCCAGGCCAAGTTACTACGCCTGAAATCACCATCAAGAAGTATATCCATGCTCTTCCGGATTGCGTGGCTGATTTCATTCAAGCTGCGAAGATGACAACAATTGAGGAAACCTTCTTACTCGCTGCTAAGATCAACGACAAGCGAGTTAAGTTTGGTTACTGGGATAAAGCCTCCAAGAATCTGCATCAAGCTACCACTGCTTCAACCACTGAAACCGCCGCCGCACCGCAGTCTTCAAAGTCCTCCCGTCGCAAGAGGAAGAACAACAACAACAGTAGCAAAAATTGCGCTATCACCGCTGCCACTCCACTCCAAGCAGTACCTGCCCCACCGCAACCTCAACACCGCCAAGTAGCGGCACCGGTTACCAACGCACCGCCGGCTAAGCGTGCGTATACTGGTCCTCACCCGACTTGCCCTACTTGTACTTATCACCATCCAGTGGGAATCGCTTGCAGATACTGTGTGCATTGCAATATGTACGGCCATTTCACCGCCAACTGGCGTACTGGTCCACGTCAAGCTCCAGCTCCAACACAAGGTCAAGCTCCTGCTCAACACGCTCTACTTCCTGCTCCTCAAGGCCAACAAGAGGCTCCTGCACCCGCGATCCATGCTAGAGCTTGCTTTGCGTGTGGTGATTCCAACCACTTCGCAAACATGTGCCCGAATCGAGTGGTGAAGCAAGAGCCACAACAGCAGCAGCCTCAGCAACAGCAACAGCAGCCAGCAGCCCGCGGACGTACATTCGACATTAATGTCCGCCAAGCTCAAGCCGACAACAATGTGGTTAATGGTACGTTCCTTGTGAATGGTATATATGCTTCGTGTTTGTTTGATACCGGAGCCGATAACTGTTTTGTGTCGTTCGAATTCGAAAAGCTCCTTAATCGTAAGCGCACCCATCTCCCCTCGACGTTCGATGTTGAAGTTGCCACCGGAAGAACCGTCACTGTCAATTCTTTTCTTCGTGATCACACTCTTGAACTAAACAATCACATTTTTCCTATCGACCTTATTCCGATGCAACTCGGTAGTTTTGACGTCATAGTAGGCATGGATTTTCTTCGTGAGAATCATGCTGAAGTTGTTTGCTTCGATAAGATGATTCGCTTCTCGCTCGCTAATGGTGACCAATTGTGTGTTTATGGTGAAGTCGCGTCGAAGAAACTCCAACTCATGTCGTGTGTCCAGGCTAGCAAGTATCTCCGCAAGGAATACCAAGCTTTCTTGGCGCACATTGTAGTAGCGGAGAAAAAGGAAGTTAAGGAGATAGACAAGGTGCCTGTAGTTCGTGATTTTCCTCTTGTATTTCCTCACGATCTCCCTGGTTTACCACCGAGTCGTGATATCAAGTTTCGTATCGACCTCATTCCTGGAGCCAATCCTGTTGCTAGAGCTCCTTATCGACTCGCTCCGTCCGAAATGCGTGAACTCTCCAGTCAGCTCAGGAATTGATTGATAAAGGCTTCATTCACCCTAGCACCTCTCCGTGGGGCGCACCAGTCCTTTTCGTCAAAAAGAAGGATGGGTTGTTCCGGATGTGCATCGACTATAGGGAGCTGAAAAAGCTGACAATCAAGAATCGCTATCCCCTGCCTCGAATCGATGATTTGTTTGATCAGTTACAAGGTGCTACGTGTTTCTCGAAGATTGATCTACGCGCAGGCTATCACCAATTACGGATTCAAGAGGAAGATATACCCAAAACCACTTTTCGCACTCGTTAAGGCCACTATGAGTTCGTTGTTATGCCTTTTGGTCTAACCAACGCACCCGCGGTTTTCATGGATCTGATGAATCGCGTATGTAAACCATTTCTTGACCGCTTCGTCATCGTGTTCATCTATGGTATCCTGATCTATTCCAAGTCGAAAGCCGAACACGCGCAGCATCTACATTTGTTTCTCGAACTACTCCAAGGGAATCGACTCTATGCCAAGTTCTCCAAGTGCGAATTTTGGCTAGAGGAGGTTCAATTCCTCGGTCATATTGTCAATAGTCAAGGTATTCACGTCGACCCCGCGAAGATCGAAGCTGTTAAGAGTTGGGTTACACCTAGAAACCCGTCTGAAGTCCGTTCTTTTCTCGGACTAGCGGGCTATTATCAAAGATTTATCAAAGGATTCTCTAAAATCGTTGTCCCTCTTACTTCTCTCACGCATAAAGACAAGCCTTTTGTTTGGGGAACTGAACAAGAGACTGCCTTTTAAACTCTCAAGCATATGCTTTGCAATGCTCCCGTCCTTGCTTTACCTGATGGAAACAATGACTTCATTGTCTATTGTGATGCCTCGAACCTTGGTCTTGGTTGTGTTCTCATGTAATGAGACAAGGTTATCGCTTACGCGTTTCGTCAGCTCAAAATCCACGAGAAGAACTATACGACCCACGACCTCGAGCTAGGCGCGGTTGTTTTTGCGTTGAAGATTTGGCGACACTACCTTTATGGTACCAAGTGTACGATCTTCACAGATCATAAGAGCCTACAACACATCCTCAGCCAAAAAGAACTGAAATGCGTCAACGCCGATGGGTAGAACTTCTCAACGATTACGACTGTGAGATCCGTTATCATCCTGGCAAAGCAAATGTCGTTGCCGATGCCCTCAGCAGACGAAACTATTTGCATAGCGTTCGTAATATTCAAGCCCAACATCATCTCGAAACTCTTATCCGCGAAGCCCAACATGCTTGTTTCACCGAACGCACTTTAAAGAAGGAAATGATTCTCAACGATGGAGCCCAGTTAGTGAATAAGTCGAATGGGATATTCCATTATCTGGACCGATTTTGGATTCCCAAGCGTACCAATTTGCGACAGATTCTGATGGACGAAGCCCACAAGTCTTGATATTCTATTCATCCTGGTGCTGATAAAATGTACCAGGACCTTCGCTACAAGTACTGGTGGCTGGGCATGAAGAAAGATATCGCTCTCTATGTTTCAAAGTGCCTGACTTGCTCGAAAGTCAAGGCCGAGCACGACCCTCTGGCTTACTCGTCCAACCCAGATCCCTATGTGGAAATGGGAGAGTATAGCTATGGACTTCATAACAAAACTACCACGCACGCCATCAAGTCACGACAGCATCTGGGTTGTCGTTGACCGCTTGACTAAATCCGCTCATTTTCTGCCGATACGAGAAGACTATAATGTAGAAAAATTAGCCCGAATCTACACCAATGAGATCATATGTCGACATGGGACGCCTCGCGACATCATCTCTGACCGCGATGGTCGGTTTACCTCGCGTCTTTGGGAAACGTTTCAATCTGCTCTCGATACTACTCTTAATCTAAGTACCGCTTTCCATCCCCAAACCGACGGTCAGACTGAAAGAACGATTCGTACCCTTGAAGACATGCTTCGCTCGTGTGTCATAGATTTCGGTGGTAATTGGGACGCATACTTACCTTTAGTCGAATTCTCGTACAATAACAGTTATCATTCGAGCATTCAAATGGCACCATTTGAGGCATTATACGGAAGAAGATGTCGATCGCCTATTGTATGGCACGAGATCGGAGACTCACAAATAACCAGTCCTGAGCTGTTGCAAGAAACGACTGACAAAATCCTCCAAATTCGAGACAATTTGCTGAAAGCTCGGAGTCATCAGAAAAGTTAAGCCGATAGACGACGCAAGCCCCTTGAGTTTGACGTTGGCGATCACGTACTCCTAAAGGTATCACCTTGGAAGGGTGTGATCAGATTCGGAAAGAAAGGGAAGCTCGCGCCTCGATATGTTGGATCCTTTAAGATTCTGGAAAGGATTGGCAAAGTGGCCTACAGACTCGAACTACCGGAGGAACTTAGCAACGTCCACCAGACTTTCCACATTTCGAACCTCAGGAAGTGTCTGGTCGAGCGGGATCTAAAAGTTCCACTAGAGGATCTACAAGTGGACGAAACATTACACTTCGTGGAGAAGCTTGTCGAGAGCATGGACCGAGAAACCAAGAAGCTCAGGCGCTCACACATTCCCATTGTGAAGGTTCGCTGGGAAGGCAAACGCGGTGCAGAGTTCACTTGGGAACTCGAAAGCGACATGAAGGTGAAGTAGCCACAGTTGTTTGTTACGGCTAAAGCCTAATTTCGGGACGAAATTAGGCTTAAGAAGGGGAGGCTGTAACACCCCGTGTTACGAAAGTCAAAGTCAAGATTGAAGTCAAAGGAAGAAAAGATTGCTAATTGCGATCTGTCACTCCTTGCTTAATTACTGATTTGACCTCTTTGACTGGTAATCGAATCTTTTATTTTAATCGCTTTAGTTGTATTATGTGGAGTATATGTGAATAATCGATGTTATCGCATGTTTTTATCGCTTTATCGCTTATCGTATCGCAATCGCATTCGCAACACGAATTGTTCGTTCTGGATATTGTTTTTTGTGTGTGTGCCATTTATGTGTTACTTGTGCATGTTTAGTTATGTTTATGTTATGGTGATTAAGCGAAACGCAATCGCAACTCCATCGCAATCGCAGTCTAATCGCAAACGCTAAACGCAAGTTATTTATGATGATTGTATGTTAGATATAGTATTGAGTGGTTATTATTAATCTATCGCATCGCCTAATCAAAACTCGCCAAACGCATCGCAACGCTCAACACGCGAATCGAAACGTCGAAACGCAACTCGTCGGAGCCACTTGATCGAGTGGCCATCCGATCGATTGCCATCCGATCGAGGTGCATCCTATCCGACACTTGTTCACTTTCCTCTTTTGGCAACCTATAAATACCCCTCCTGTCACATCACTTGATGTGACAACCTATCAAAGAGACAACCGACTTCGGGTTAAACGTGAACAACCGTCACGAACCAGTAAACTGATCGGACTTGGGTGATTCCTGTTCGATCGAACGACTTGGGACTTGACGAAGTTCTGTTGTTTAGCACGCTGTCATACCGTTTCGATCAACTGCATGAACTTTTCAAACTTAACGAATTCTCAAGTTGCAAAACGATCAGGTTCCCGGGACGGATTGCCGTCCGATCGGATTGCCCTCCGATCGGAGTGCCATCCGATCTAACCGCAATCCGAGTGGATTGCCACTTAGTCTTCAACACTTAAACAATTTTCAACATGATCAATGCATAGTCAGTTCTAACGGATTGCCATCCGATCGGTAGACCATCCGATCGAGTGACAATCCTGCTGTGAACTTGTTCTCCAAGGGAGTGTCTCGCCGAACGGATCGCCATCCGATCGAACTATCGATCGATCGAACGACCTGAAAGGTAGAGATACTTCTCTGTTTTCAAAATGCTACAACAAAAACTTCAAAGCCATCATACACAAACACATCCTTACCAAACGAACGTCAATCCAATCGAATGGCCATCCGATCGGGTGACCATCCGAATGGATTGACATCCGATCGAATGGCCAACCGATCGGATAGCCATCCGATCGGATTACCATCCGACACTTGATCACTTTGTACTGTTTTACACGTCGTTCATCGCTTATGCTATCGTTAACTGTTCAGGCTAATCTCTCAACGCTCCCTTCAATCCAAGAGAGTGTTTACTTGTTAAGCACGATCTGTGAGTATACTCGATCCCTTTTTGCTTTACGCACTTTTGGGTGTTACATACGTTACTTATTCAAATCACAATCGACACACAACGCAAACACTATTTATACGCTGACCGTTATTGCATGCTACGTGTTATTCGATGAATGCTTGTATGTTATGTTAACATAGTGATTGTTGCCTGACACCTTAGCAATGATAGTATTATAGTTTGGACTCAGCACCTGTCGTGGACAGGGGTTGTTAAGGGCTTTACTTCACGTGTCCCGGTGGGGATATGTGTTGCGCATTCTACAACTCGCAGTCACGTATGTGCATATTTCTCTGTCGATAACCTACTAGCTTTCACTTTGCTACATGTTACATGCTGGTTATGCGTAAACGATTTCGAACTTTATTATACTATTAAACTTGTATGCTCACCTTTACATTATGTGTATTGACTTATTTTAATGTATGTGACAGGTGTTTGAGATGCTAGGATGTTGCTTGCTTTCATGGAATCGAGTAGGAGAGTCTAGAAACAAAGACAATTTATTTATTTAAATCTGAGTTGTCGGTACATGTTTTGTTTTGAGGATATCTATGTCTGTAATAATTAATTGCTTGGTAGGTTATGGTATGGGAGATAATATCAACTATCCGGTAATTTAGTTGTTATGGAATTTCTCTTGACAATCTGTTTCGCTCAGTGCCGCGCCCCGATGTTTCCGTCATCGGTTGGGGTGTGACATATCGATCACCTCGTAGCAAACGCGTTGATCCTAGCGGAAATGCGTCAGCAACAAATCCGTGACAAATACGGACTTTAGATTTTATTTTCTTTTCTTGCATTTTTTTGTTTTTTTTTTAATTTTTAGCAACGTAATTTTTTTATTTATTGAAATATTATTAGTATTAATTTGAAAAAAAAAATAATAATTAGGTAATCATTGGTTGGGGCATTATATCAAATCGTTTTTAAGATAATGCTCCATAATGCCCACATGTTGACTAACCGCCACATTGCGCAAAACCCCAAAGGATGGGGGCATTATCTTCCCTTCCCACTATACATGGTCTAATCAAGCATAAACATGATATTATGACATGCGCGTTTTGTATGAAATGAACCCGGTCTAGTCACACATGGTCTACGGACTATGGTTAAACAATGTGAGCCTTGCATCTAAGGTATACAATATGAGTCTCAAGTGACATGTGCAACAAATATTGTAGAGATTTTGTTGCGATCGTTAATGCAATAAATTATCCTTATATTAATTTTTGAGGCTTTTGAACAGTAACCAGCCTTCCGTGTCAGGGCTGGTTTGGTTATTTATTTTTTATTTTTCTGTTTTTTCCCTTCTGTCTTTGTTATAAAAAGGTTTTCCTCACTGTTATTTCGTATCTGGTCTTTTGGCATAGTGGTTCATGGTTTCCTCATCGAATATCAATGTCCAAGTTTGATTCCCGTCTTTTTTTTTCTCCATTTTTATGAGGTTTTCCATTGCCTGCACGTGTTAACTTCAGGGTATGAACACGTGTTTTATTAACACGTTTCAGTCCTATAAACCCACGCTAATTCATGTTCCCCCTTTCAATTCTTTTGCTGCTTCCAATTCTGCTTTGAAGATTTGAAAATCAAGTATATGCCTTCTTTACATTCGTTTTATTTTGTATATTTTGAAACTGTGTGTCATTTAGGGTTTTTACCTGCATATCTTTTCTACCTTCATAACTACACAAAAGTAGAATCAAACTTTCACTAAAACAGTTCGGGGTTCTTCCTGATCTAATAAAGTTTTGTGGTTATTACTAATTACAAGATCCACTTTCAGATGGTTTGTGGCTCTCTATGCGATTTTGGATTTCAGTTTGTCATTTGATATGATTTTCATGCTATGTCTTTTTCTCTTATATAACACCATAAACCACTGACCATCCTACTTACTTTGATTGCAAAGCAATAGCGGCCAAAATGTTCATTTCTAAATGTTGAAATCTGCTTTATGCAAAAATCAATGATTCTAATTTTGCTCAATTTGCGATCATTTTTAGATGTTTTATTAGTTGGGTTTTAATTTTCATGGATTGATGGATTGATGGATTCAGGATTTGTGTTGAATATTGAAGATAAAAGCCTTACAAGACCACACACGTACTTGAAGGAACACTTTGATTGGTGTCGTCTCCACATATATAATATTAAGGTAGTTTTAACTTTAATTTCTATTTGAAAAGCTCATGAAAATTGCAATGTACAGTTTGGTTTAGCGCGTCGCAACACGCGTACTTAAACGAACTCTTTAATCGGTTTCTTTCAAAAATTTATTGATTGTATGTCAATGCGTGGTTATATTATATCTGTAACTTGGTTGTTTGTTCGAGCTTCTAATGAGAAAACTTTAAATGGTCAACTCATTTATTTGTGCATCTTGAATTCATTAGATGGATTTGGGTGGGTGTTCTATATAATATTTTCTCCTTATGCTTTGGGCTTAGGACAAAAGAGGTTCAACAAGATTTATACTGTTTGCATTTTTGTTGGTGCTATCTTGATAAAAAATAATACATAAAAAAAGTTCAGATTCACTTTTTGTCTATGTGTTAAACACTTTGGTCTCTGCCGAGTCAACCAACAAAAAAAAGAAAAAATAACAGTATAAATGTGTAGAAACTAATTAATTTCAATTTTCATTAAGGAATAATGTAACCTAACTAATATGCTCTTTAAGTTTGTTATCTAGAGATGAGCATGGTACCCGTTCAGTACCGAAAATCCCCAAAAGTTGGTACCGGTACCGAATATACCCGGTACGATACGGTTCGGTACCAATATTTTAGTGTAAAAACCGGTAAATACCGGTACCGAAAATGTCGAAAGTCGGTACCGAATCGGTACCGAAAATGTACCCGGTACCATTTGCTCATCCCTATTGTTATCAAGTCACGAAAGTGATTCAGGCAGTTTAAATGGCTTGATTAGGTGTTGTTATTTATTATTTGTTGATTGGGTTTGAAATTGCTGCTACATTTAGTTGTGTCACTTTGTTCAAGAAGTTGTTCAATATCTCTTTGAAACAGTTTTGATCCACCAAACTTTTTTTAATCAGGTTGTTGGTTTGCATACTGGTAGAAAATTTGGTCTTTTCACACTTGGAAAGGAGAACCATTGAGGTAAGTTGCTTACGTTGAAAACATTCTGTAATCTTTTTTGGTATTGTATTTTAAAACGGCTCTTATTGGTGACTTTTCTTTTAAGTTTTAATGTGTTTTCTTCACTATTCCATCGACTTGATGTCCCTTTGTTCTAAGAAGGTATGTATACATGAATTTTTTAACTTTGTTGTTAAATTGTTTCGTTAAAAGAGGTAAAAAAATTTGGGCAAATCAGCGATTGTCAGTGCAAATTTCAGTCTTGATTTGCTGTTTTGACTTTATTGAGTTTTGGAAGTCACCATGTCCTCACATCAACGAAATTGTAAACGGAGACGTGGCTTTACCAACCCAGATGTTGCGTCTTCGTCTAATGCCTCTTTTGAGGCTTTGTCTCCATCTCAGCGCCAGACATCCTATCGTACTTCCATGTTACGCTCCAGGGCCCTTGGTCATGGGTCACAAGTATTCACTCCCCTTCCGGATGCAATGCTTCAATCTCCTGATTACTTGGATTTAGGGAGTTATACGGAGGTTTGTGAATTTTGTTGTGCTCTTTTCTGGTTTGAAGAAGGATTGTCATCGTTCCCAATGAGTATGAGACCAAGGTATAAAAAATGTTGTAATGGTGGGAAAATTGAAATGCTACATTCAACAGACCCATCAGATCTGTTGAAGCCTTTGTTTGCGGAACCTCAATTTATGCAAAATGTTCGTGCTTACCATGCTATGTATTCTATGACGTCGTATGGTGCAACGTTTGATGAAAACACCTTTTGAAACGGCAACTACACCATGTAATGCATCGTGTAATCCTTATATTAACTATAGTATGAAACCCCTACTTGCATAAATACATTTTGTAATCGCGCAACGCGACAGTGAATAACACTAGTTTGGTTAATTTTCATTATTTATTCAAGTAAAATCATCAACGCACTTTTATTTTTAATACAAAATGGATTTAGAAAAACATAGAAAACAATCTCGGTTCTTGATGAATTCACTTTAATGGTTAACACTAATTGGGTGACAATTTTGTAATCAACTGAAAGTTATTAAATCTGGAATCATACTTCATATTCACACCGTTACTCATAACAAATATTTATTCATCATCGTCATATAAACAAAGCTCGTAAATATGTTCAACCAAATCCAATGGAAGGTTATGATGTGTGTATTGGTATTGCATAATTCCCGACAAATAGTTGTTTTTTGTTGGTCATCAGTTTCTTCAAAAGACGGTTAGATAACGTCTTCATTGTAGTGACAAATCGTTTGTGTTTCGTCTTCCTAAATCATATTATGCAATATAATCCACACAAACATTATGTTCCTTGTTTTTTACGGCAATTGCATGCCGAATTTTGCACTCTAAGCCATTACTACTTGCAGGTTCCATATCTTTTCTTGATTTTTTAAGCTTGTTTGATTTTTCTTTTTCTTTTTTTTTTTATCATGTGAATGATTTGAAAAAAAAAAATAATACATGTGTGTTTACTCTACTCCTTTAACTTAAAACAAGGACTCAGGTGCAGTTCTGGTTTTGACATCATCGAAAATTGACGATTGCTCAAGAGCATGGATGTTTGGAATCGGCAACACCAAAGAAAGAATGCATGCTAAATCATAGATCATGCGATGCCACAGATTCTAGCATTATCGTCAAGTGTGGATGATTACATTGCATGTATTATAACAACCCTCCTAAAAATATTTTTGGACACCCTAAATGTCCCTAAATATACCCCGTACATGAAAACCGGACCCGTTATACCTCTATACTTAGAAAAATCAACAAAAACTAAGTTTAGCAGTCTCTCACGGGCCGCGTAAGCCTAAGCTTTGGCTTTCGCGGGGCGCGACAGCCTGGTCCTTATCCGGACACGTGGCGTGACACATGGCATGTGACTCAGCAGACCTACCCATTGACTCAGCCAAGCTATAAACGACACGTAGTCGCTCGCGGGGCGTGACAGACCCCTCGTCAGGCCTATATAAGGGGGGTCGAGCTCATTTGAATCGTCGTTCACTTTCTGAATTCTCTCTCAAACTTTCTAATAGTAGAAACTCTACCCGGGCATTATACCCACTATATAGTGAAGCTCTGCCTCGTTGTAAGCACTATAACCCTGCTATTACCCTACACGATCGATTTAGGATTCCATAATGCATGTCGGCTCCGCCCGAATCAGTCATTGGAATTCTGTCTCGTGTGTACACCCGATTGATTTAGAACTTCCGTAATGCATGTCGGCTCTGCCCGACTTAGTCATTGGAATTCTGTCTCGGGTTGTACGGTTAAATTGAATTGGGTAATTTTACTAACACGTGTGCATTATTTGATTTATTAGATAATAATCACGAGATTCTCAGGAAGCCTTAGTATTATCTAAACTTGCAATGTGAGTAATTCCTCTTTTCACAAACTGTTTTGCAAAACCTCAAATGTTTAAATTATATTTAACGGTGATTGAGTATTTGTAATTCTACAATTATCATCGGTACGTTTGGGTTTTGTATACAAAATTTGTTACTACACTGTGAGTAGTAACATTACCACCAGTCATGGATTGACAATACCGTGGGTGGTAATTAAGGTAGAATGGTAAACAAATGTAATTGTGAGATCGCCCTCAATGCTGTAAAATGATAAAAATCTGTTTTGATTAAATTGGGATTCACTCACCAGTATTTCCTGCTGACAAAATGTTTTAATACACGTTTCAGGTAACATAATATGAAAGCCCAATAGAAGCGAGCTGGAGAGCACTGAAGGCTTGGGATAGTGGCTATAAAAGTTACCTAAAATAAACAAGACATTTTGTTTTCAATAATTAGGGTTTATCCCTATCAATGTATTGTCAAATGAACTTGGGTTTTATCCCCATGAATTATTATTATAAAAAGTTTGGTGTTTTACTCTGATAAAAAAAATATTTCCTAACTACGGTCCTGAGGTATTCTGCTGCCAAATTAATAAACACCGATACCACTCGCTCTAAGTAGTTCGCGGTCGCCCGTTCCCGGGCAGGGATTGGGGGTTGCGACAGAAGGTGGTATCAGAGCTACAACCACTAACTTAAGCCGAAGAAGTGTTCTGCTGACACTGGAATTTCAAATTTTGTGTTAGGAAATAAATTATGTGATTATGTGTTATGTGTTATTTGACTATTTGTTAGTTTACAGTATGAGTGATCAAGGAACAGTGGACGCTTATCGTCATTTAGATAGTTCACATAAAAATGAGGGAACATCATCCCAGCCTGATCCCTCAGGATATTCAGTAGATACAGAAGAGGGAATATTTATTTTTAAGGTACAATCGGAGGAACCTTTTACTACTAAGAAAAGAGGTTGGTTTAATAGAGGAGCCCATGAAAGGTGAAAAAGAATGAAAAAGTTACCGCAACAGAGAGCCATAGTTAGGGCCAATAGGGAAGCGGATGCACAAATCCAGGAAGTAACCAATAGACCACCTTGGGAGGAAGAATTAGATTGACAGTTGGCCAATTTCCATATGTTAGCCACTACAGCCATAGACAATAACCAAAACCAAGTAGCTGAACCTCCAGACCACCCGATGTTGGAATCCCACTCCGAAAAACAACTCCCGTGTCACACCCCAATTTCCACGTGTCACCGGTGGGCCCTGTGGGGGAGTATCGTGACGTCATGGTTGGTAACGTAATAGTCAAACAGCACAATATTTAATATGCACAGCGGAAGCAATTGAAAATATAATACAACCGAGTTTATTATTGTAATATCAAATGTCACAATATTCGGGAGTTTATCCACAGAAGGATCGAACATAAAATGGAAACAATAGTTCAACAGACTTCGGCATCCTAAGCTTGCGAGACTTTTAATGATGCTAAGGAGAAATCACAGCCAATTACGCTTAGTACCTGCATTTAATCTTTTTGGAAAAATACGTCAGTTTACACTGGTAAATACAATCAACTGACTCATTTTGAAAAATGATTGAAAATTGGTTTGGATGCACATGGCATAAACATTTTATTCTTTAACTTGGGAGAATCATATAATATTATAATCTTGTGAACGAATTACATGTTACTTGAGCGTTCAGTCGCCCGGATCTTGTCCGGGTTTAAGATCAATTGACACACCACACCATAGAGTTATACACTGACAGGTGTACGCCTACACCCCGTGCTCAGGTCGTGGCCAATCTCGTAAGATGATGCCAAGGATATCCGGGACATGGTCATTAACCCCCCAAAGGCATTAAGTAAACAAAACTGTTTAAACGAGCCGATCAAATTAGTCAACTACCCACTCATGATGGAGATTTGATGCTCGATCAAGCGGTATGCTATATACCGTAACCCAAGCCCGTATAGGGAAAATAAGTTAAAAGTATTTACCTGATGCAAGTATTAATCACAATAAGCGGTATGCTAGGATACACCAATCCTCATATGGCACTTTTATCAAACGTAGTTTGGCACTCGCAGGCGATAGGAAAACAATTAGAAAAATAATTAAAATATCATATGTTGTCGTACTCTATGCGAAGAAAGAGTACTCTTAGATTTTTCGGAATGATTCCTTGCCGATACGAGAAGAATCGGTTACTATGGTTTCCTTGGTAGTTTACCTTGTGGACTATAATAAAAGTTTGCTAAGCTTAAGATCTTATGAGAGACTTATTAGCATCCGAACCCAAACGTATCTCTTAGCAGTCAAACCACTAATAATTATGTGCTTTAAGCTTAGATTTTTTTGGGTATACTAAATAGGGTACTATCTCAGCCAATGAATTCAAAATTTGCGACATACTGTCAACTGTCTAGAACTTTTATGGCGAGGGTCGGAAAATTCTTATTCCGTCTCTTCCCCTTTTTGCGAAACGAATACTTGGTTTTTCTAATAAGTTCCTTTCTAGTGTTTGGTCAACATAAGTAAGCCAAGAGTAACCAAACATAGAGGTAAAAATCTTGGATTCTAATACCTAGTCAAAATAATGAGTATAAGTAGGTGACTTATAGAAGGAATAAGGAAGTTATTGCACAAGTGCTTATATTTAATCAATAATAGAAGTTTCACAAACTAGGCACCTAGCTCAGTTGGCTAGGCGTGCGGAAGGGTGCGGCCTAGACCCAGGTTCGATTCCGGGGACGGCCAAATTCCACCATTTTTTGTTGCTTTTAATTAATTACTCGTACAGATACCTGTAATTATGAGGGTTGTTTCATAATGAGTCTTGATAATTAATTGCTTCTTATCACCCATAATATGGGCTTGATTTTTAAGGCAACCTTCGATTTTTTTATCACTATATTGAGTCCTCATATTTCAACGGAACTAGGACATCGGAAAAATCCCAAATGGATATAAAACATCCATTTAATATTTCTGAAGCCGTCTCTGAGGTACTATCGGTAAATTTTACTTACATTTAACCCTTAGAGTTTTAGCAGGCAGATTTAATGATTTACAAAATCTATTGTCTATAGAAGACTTATCTGAACCTGAATCAATTAATACTCTAGCATGAGCGTCATTGATAAAAATTACATGTTATGACATTGTCATCCTGAATAGCCTCCTGAGCGCCCATTCGAGAGCTTCCAGCTTCGGTCTTCTTAGCTTCCTTAAGCTTTTTAGCGTATTCAGGGCAGTTGGTCTTGATGTGCCCCTTTTCATTGCAACCATAGCAGGTTGCTTCTCCCAATCTCTTGCAATCCATGGTCTTATGCCCCTTGGACTTGCAGATTCCACAGGGTAGAGGCTGAGATTCATATCTGCATTTCCCGAGGTGGTATTTCCTACAGGTTTTGCATCTAATCTTCTCACCGGTTTGCTGTTTATCATTCAAATCCTTCCCAGATTTAGTTGCTCCTTCCTTGGCAGCCTTAGGGCATTTAGTACCGATGTGGCCCTCTTCGCCGCAGCCGAAACAGTTTGCATTCTTTATGTCCCTACATTCGTGGGACTGGTGGCCATCTCTTTTACAGATGCCACATCGCTTTATCTTTGGGTTTGATCGACACTGCCCCCAGTGTCTTCTTTTGCAGGTTTTACATTTGGGTTTAACCTTCCTTGGTTTGGACTAGTTATAGCTTGAACCGGTCTTACCCTTCTTGTAACCTTTATTTGGGGTATTATCGCACTTTCGCTTAAGATCCTTCAACACACGGTCCACAGCGTTCCTTACGGCTATTTTGATCATAGCCTGTAATCCGGTGCTTATTAATTTCAGTCTTGCATCATCCTCCTGATTAAGTGGATGATTGTGGGCTTCAGAGGAGTCAGCCATGGTGAAGCTTTGAAGGCTACAAACCAAGTAGTAATAATTGGTTTAAGTATATGGTGAATTGTCAAATTTGATGATTATTTAGCCATGGTACAAATAAACCATATAGGCGAATAGATAGTATTAACTTCATTTGGTTATGTTTTGCCTAAGTTTTTAAATAAACTATCTTTGGCGTTTAAACGGAATATAATCCTTCATATCTATTAGGCAGGGGACGTAAGTCACGACTGCCAATGTCATGCTGACATCTTTTATATAAAGCACAAGGGCTTGTTCCGAAGGACTTTTGATGGCTCATAGGCCTTGTCACTATGGAAATTTTAAATCATAATCAATGATTCCTTTGGATCGGAAAATTTCATATGTCATTGCCTTGACAAGAAGTTCTGAAATAAAACTATCTTTTCATGTATACATCCTTGCCCGTAGGTATACATCCTAATGGATGTTTTGATGTGTTCTTCATGTTCGACGTTTATAGCCATGATTTCCTTTTGATCATCTAGGCTAAACAAGGGGTTTGAAAAATTTTCCTAATATAAAGATGACAAGTGTGATTCTATCACATCACTATTGTCAGGAGTGTTAACATATTTACAATGTTACAAGGGTTTGGATTCTTTGAATAGGTTCTACCACCTTGGCCTCGCCTGGGATGACATATAGGCTAGGTCGTACCTTCAAGATTCTTTTTAATAAGTATGCTGGCAGGGAAGGAAGGATATTTATTTTATTCTGGATTTTTATCATAAATCCTAATTTATAAGTTAATAATAATAGCACAGATGGCCTAGTCGCGTAGACAAGTTAAATTTTTAAGCCATGATTTCAGAGAATCGCGGCATTAAGGTTTGAATCAAAGTTCATTACCTTTTTCCTGACAGGGAACTGTAGGCTGCCACTGTCTTCAGTCTCAGAGGACATTAACTATAGCCCGTAGGCACTTCCCTTCTAAGGGATGTTTATTACAGAATTGCCCTTAGGGAAATTCATTAACCATGGTAAACAGAGACCATATTTGGTTAATTTATTATTCATATATTTATTTAGGATTTCTATTATAATTTATCCTAATTATAAAACATTAACAGTTTTATCAGTGGCACTCAATGGCCTGGTCACATGGACATTTATAAATCTTAAGCTATGATTTCAGAGAATCAAAGCATGAAAGTATATTGACACAATAGGCCTAGTCACATGGACAATTATAAATTATATGCTAGGATTTCAGAGAATCAAAGCATTTGAGGTTTGAACCTAGTTCATTAGCTTTATCTGACAGGGAGTCTTTGCTACCACTGTCTTTTGGCTCATATGGAAATGAGCAGGGCCCGTAGGCATTATGTTACCACGTATGGTTAAAATATGATCATCTTAATTAATGATGTAAACCCAGGATTCAGAGATCATTAAACTGGGTTAGGAATCTTTTGAAGAATCCTTTATAAAATGACGTGTGTGATTTTAAATGAAATCACATCTGCCAGGAGTGTTAACATGTTTTAAGATGTTAACAGAGATCTGAATCTTTTACACAGGTCTTACCATCTTGACCCGGTCTTATAATTGACACGAAGGCTAGGTTTCACTCTCAAGATTCTTAATTAATGATTTGAATCTTTTTAACAGGTCTTACCATCTTGGCCCGGTCTTATAATTGACCCGTAGGCTAGGTTTCACACTTAAGATTCTTAATTTATAATTAACGCAGAACAATTTTAAATTGAGGTGTTAATATGGATCTAAATCTAATTATGGAATTACCATCTTGGCCCGGTCTTAAAATGACACGTGGCTAGGTCTTGTCCTTTTTAGACTTTGCCATTTTATTATAATGGTAGATCTTATAAAAGAAATGTTATTTTACATTTATTTAATATTTCTTGTTTAGAATGAAAGTTTAAACTTAATCATTCCATTATATAAAAATAAAAGTATAAAGTTGCCCTAAGCGGGACTTGAAAGGAATAATGTTGTCCTCGTAGGGACTGAAAGATAATTATGTCCTTATAAGGACTAATAAGGAAACGATCTTCAATAAAAGGAGTTTCTTCTTCATTTTATTTCTGAATGCTTTCTCCTTGGATGCTCGTTTCATTCTAGCCGCGGTACGAAGCTCAGCATCTCAGGGCTCCGGGTGTGGAGAACTCCTATTACGGCTTCTTCGCTTGGCGACGTATCCAACAAAAATTTGAAAGTAAAAATTTCAAGATTAGGATTGAGAATATTCCTAAGTTAAGTCTAGACTCAGAAGGTTTAGATATGTGCAATTTTGTGTAACTGAGATTAAACACTAAGGCTAGTTTTAATTCACTCAGTGTTGGCTCTGATACCAACCTGTCACACCCCAATTTCCACGTGTCACCGGTGGGCCCGGTGGGGGAGTATCGTGACGTCATGGTTGGTAACGTAATAGTCAAACAACACAATATTTAATATGCACAACGGAAGCAATTGAAAATATAATACAACCGAGTTTATTATTGTAATATCAAATGTCACAATATCCGGGAGTTTATCCACAGAAGGATCGAACATAAAATGGAAACAATAGTTCAACAGACTTCGGCATCCTAAGCTTGCGAGACTTTTAATGATGCTAAGGAGAAATCACAGCCAATTACGCTTAGTACCTGCATTTAATCTTTTTGGGAAAATACGTCAGTTTACACTGGTAAATACAATCAACTGACTCATTTTGAAAAATGATTGAAAATTGGTTTGGATGCACATGGCATAAACATTTTATTCTTTAACTTGGGAGAATCATATAATATTATAATCTTGTGAACGAATTACATGTTACTTGAGCGTTCAGTCGCCCGGATCTTGTCCGGGTTTAAGATCAATTGACACACCACACCATAGAGTTATACACTGACAGGTGTACGCCTACACCCCGTGCTCAGGTCGTGGCCAATCTCGTAAGATGATGCCAAGGATATCCGGGACATGGTCATTAACCCCCCAAAGGCATTAAGTAAACAAAACTGTTTAAACGAGCCGATCAAATTAGTCAACTACCCACTCATGATGGAGATTTGATGCTCGATCAAGCGGTATGCTATATACCGTAACCCAAGCCCGTATAGGGAAAATAAGTTAAAAGTATTTACCTGATGCAAGTATTAATCACAATAAGCAAAATGCACGTAGCTTTTACTGGTTCTCCTAATCTGGAACGAAGGTTTATAATAATCTATTAGAATTCTAACGGGTCTTTTATTAAGCTTAAGCTTAGACCGGCTAGTTTCAAAGATACGGTTCGTACGCACGATTAAGCGAAGACCGGATAGAATGTGATTTAGACCCGACAAGTTCAGAGACTTGTTTAATGTGGGTTTATTATTCACATTCTGGATTTTGAGATGAAACCGATAAGGTTTGACCCGTGTCGGTTAATTTATGTCAACTTGTTACATAAACCGAACCGAACGCGTAAAATGCGTAACGGGTATCCGTAAGAGCCATATACAGGTTTCCTAAGTTAATATGCTTCAAATATGTTGTGACATCAGTAGGATGTCTTTCATTATGCCCCGAACTAATTTAAACACAAACTATGCCCCGTAGGGGTAGTTTGGTCATTTTAAAGTTTGTAAAAGCGCTTAGATGTTTAACTGAGTTACTGGTCTGATGTAAACAGCAAACATACTCAATTTGATGAGTTATAACAGTAGGCTAAAGCATATATGTGAAATTTATCATTTTTAACCAAACTATGCCTCGTAGGGGTATTTTGGTAATTTCACATAAGCCGAAAAGCTCAAAAACGAAGTCTGAGTTAATCAACCTTTTCTTACTGTTAGAATATCATAATTTGCCTCATATATCAGTAGGTATCAACCCGAGTATGTTCAATATGATTTTAAAACATACTATGCGTTAAAAACGCTAAATAAGGCGATTAAAGGCCATTTCCGGGTTTGATACTTAAATCTGATATTTTTATATTTCCAGAAGGCTTAAAATAATTTATTTATTATATGTGGTCGGTAGCAAAAGGTTTGGAGTCGTTTCGATAAGTAAAACTCATTTTTATGGCCCGTAAGGGCAAACCGACAATTACCGGCTTAAGCCTACGACTACTAGTTATGCTCAGCCTAAAATTAATTAAAAATCTTTAAAAATGCCAAAATAATATATTACATCAGTGGGTATTAAGTTTGATACCAAAAAGTAGGCTTAACTAGGCTATACGCTAATTACGCCATTTTATTAACATAAAGCATTGATTTAGCGATATTGAGCATAACTCTTAATCTACAAGTCAAACTGATGTCAAACTTTGCATACAAGTTTATATATCAGTAACTAAGGTTTCTACACTTTTACATTTTCATAAATCACGTTTTTAAGATAATAAGGGCATAACGGTCAACATATGAGCAATTAACGGAAATATGCATATTAATTCGATAACTAGTGAACCAAGATGCATAATCGTAGAGGGTTGTTCTAACATGTATCCTAATCCAATTAAAGCTCTGAGGCATTTCTAAAACATGCCTAAATGGGTCAGAACTGAAAGTCAAAGTGAAAGTCAAACTATGTGACTTTCGGTTCCGAACCGGGTCTAAACAGGAAATAGTCGGGTGGAACATGTTTAGACATGTTCTTACACTTATTACTAAGTTATAACAATGATCAAACAGGTTGTATATGTTCTAGATAGCTAATTATGCATAAATGACATTTTAAGCATCCTGTTGACTTTTTAATTATATGTTTGACCCGACTTTTGACCTGGTTAGAGTGGTGATCAGGGGAAACCCTTTTGAGGTTTTATTACCCACATAAATACCAATCTATAACTACTTTTAATTCGAGGTATGACTGAGCCATTATTGACTGATCTCGAAGTCAAACCGTAATTACGACGGGTTGACTTTTAGCTAAATAACTAAGCTAAAATCAATTAAAGAAGGATTAGAACACTTACTGAAGTCCTAAGCTTGATTAGAGAACACTTGAGAGGAAGTTTGAGCTCCAGAAGTGATCCACAAATGCAGATGAAGGTGTGAGGAGTGTTTGTAACTTGAAGGCCCTTTTATAGTGAATTCAATCACCACAATTGGTTGACAAACAAGTCTAGCACTCACCATACCCTTCCAACAAGTGCCCTATAGGTTTAGGGGTCGTTTAGGGGCCAAGGGGGATGTGAAAAATCGGTTAAAGTCGATCACAAAGGCACCTAGCAGACACACATCCAAGAAAATCGGAAATCTGCCCAGATATGGCAGTGGCGTAGCGCGACTGCCTAGGCAGTTAGTGCTCGCGCTACGCGAGCCCTTGGGATCATCCAACAAACTTTTTAAAAATTGCAGTTTTGGTCCCTGGCTCTTCAAACTTCGATTAGGCTCTTGCTTATTGCATTTTGAGCCCTCGTAATTGATCTATAAGGGCCTCAAGACATATACCCACTTTGTTAAGTCCCCGGGTAACTTTATTGTTACCCGAAAAGGCCTAACTTTCAACGTTGACGCTTTAACCCCTCGCACACGAATTCGATCATAACTTTCTCATACGTTAACGAAACTTTACGAAATTTAAATCGTGCATTCTAGTGAGCATGATTAACATTTACAAAGCTTCGGGTTTGTCAAAAGGTCACTCAGAGGTATATCTTTAAACATGTTGACACATTTAACCCCTGTAGTTTGTAATCTCTCACTTTTAGCTTCGTATGATCCATGATTTATTCGTTTGAAGGTATGAGCATCATGTAGGGTTAATGTACATTATATTTATTCACAGTTGACACTTAGAATACGTATATTCACATACTTTCCATGTTTGTCAACTTTAGTCCTTCTATAATATTTCTTTCACACGTTCAAACTTTATGACACGTGTCAACACATTACAGGACGTGAATTTTCGAGGTGTTACATCCTCACCCCCTTAGAATAAATCTCGACCCGAGATTTACTGAACTAAGTAAGGGTACTTTTCTTTCATCGTGGATTCAACCTCCCACGTGAATTCGGAACCTCTACGGGCATCCCATTTGACCTTAACAATAGGTACATGCTTCCTTCGAAGCTTCTTTACCTGTCGACCTTCAATCGACAAAGGTTTTTCCACAAACTCTAAGCTCTCATATATATGCACATCTGTATGTGGTATAACCAGTGATTCGTCAGCGAAACACTTCTTCAGATTGCAGATGTGGAACACATTGTGAATTCCACTGAGCTCTTCTGGTAAGTTTAACTTATAGGCAACTGACCTAATATGTTCGATAACCTCGAAAGGTCCTATGTATCTCGGGCTTAGCTTGCCTTTCTTACCAAACCGCATCACACCTTTCCAGGGTGACACTTTAAGTAGGACTTTGTCACCTATTTCGAAGTGAAAATCCTTACGCTTAGGATCAGCGTAACTCTTCTGCCTATCCCGGGCAGCTTTGAGACGGTCTCGAATCTGGACAATCTTGTCCGAGTTTTCGAACACTATCTCTGGTCCTGATAACTGGACGTCTCCAACTTCCGCCCAACAAACGGGCGATCTACATTTTCTACCGTATAATGCCCCAAAAGGCGCAGCCTTGATGCTGGTGTGGTAGCTATTGTTGTAGGAGAATTCGATTAATGGTAGGTTCTTATCCCAACTACCACCCAAATCGATTGCACATGCACGTAGCATGTCTTCCAACGTTCGAATAATACGCTCACTCTGACCGTCTGTCTGAGGATGGTAAGCCGTACTAAAATTCAAACATGTGCCCAAAGATTGCTGGAAACTCTTCCAAAAATGCGACGTGTACCTAGTATCTCTATCAGAGATAATAGACACAGGTATGCCATGTAAGGCTACAATCTTATCAACGTAAAACTGGGCTAACATGTCGGAGCTATAAGTTTCCTTGATGGGTAAAAATGTGCTGACTTAGTCAGTCTATCAACTATAACCCATATTGTATCATTTCCTTTCCTGATCTTTGGTAACTTGGTAATAAAATCCATGGTTACCATTTCCCACTTCCACGTAGGAAGTTCAGGCTGTTGTAGCAAACCTGATGGTTTCTGATGCTCGGCTTTGACTTGCGCATGAGCCAAGCATTTAGCTACATAGGTGGCCACAGACTTCTTCAAGCCTATCCACCAATAGTTTGCCCTTAGATCCTGGATAGCTGATGGCAAATTTCTAATCGTTGACTAATTAGGGTTGCGGCAATTAATGCGTAAGCAAAATGAACCGTCTTTCTTATTTAACAATATCAACTCTCGGAATATCGAGTTAGGCTATATGAACCCTCTATTTAAAAGCTTAATTAATCAGGGTTTCGATTCTTCCAATGATGGTACTAGCCGTCATGGAGATTTCATAATAATGCAGTCTTAAATGGAGTATTAAAACTTAATTCTACCTGCCTTCCAGGAGGTGAGCAGGGAAAACTTATGAGAAGATAATCAAGGTATAAGGAGGCTACAGAGATTTTCCATATCTCAGGCTCCAGTTCATCCACCATTGCTCGTGTCAAATAAGTGACACCTTTATGTTACTAGTTCACGAATTCGTTAATCGGGAACATTTACTTGGAAAATTCCATTCTGGATATCTTCTTTGAATACTACTAGTCGACTTTAGTACAATATGATCATTGGGATATCTTAGGGGTTCCATGTATTAAACCTCCATGCTGATCAGACATGGAAATAATCTATGGGACACACTAGGATACACCAATCCTCATATGGCACTTTTATCAAACGTAGTTTGGCACTCGCAGGCGATAGGAAAACAATTAGAAAAATAATTAAAATATCATATGTTGTCGTACTCTATGCGAAGAAAGAGTACTCTTAGATTTTTCGGAAGGATTCCTTGCCGATACGAGAAGAATCGGTTACTATGGTTTCCTTGGTAGTTTACCTTGTGGACTATAATAAAAGTTTGCTAAGCTTAAGATCTTATAAGAGACTTATTAGCATCCGAACCCAAACGTATCTCTTAGCAGTCAAACCACTAATAATTATGTGCTTTAAGCTTAGATTTTTTTGGGTATACTAAATAGGGTACTATCTCAGCCAATGAATTCAAAATTTGCGACATACTGTCAACTGTCTAGAACTTTTATGGCGAGGGTCGGAAAATTCTTATTCCGTCTCTTCCCCTTTTTGCGAAACGGATACTTGGTTTTTCTAATAAGTTCCTTTCTAGTGTTTGGTCAACATAAGTAAGCCAAGAGTAACCAAACATAGAGGTAAAAATCTTGGATTCTAATACTTAGTCAAAATAATGAGTATAAGTAGGTGACTTATAGAAGGAATAAGGAAGTTATTGCACAAGTGCTTATATTTAATCAATAATAGAAGTTTCACAAACTAGGCACCTAGCTCAGTTGGCTAGGCGTGCGGAAGGGTGCGGCCTAGACCCAGGTTCGATTCCGGGGACGGCCAAATTCCACCATTTTTTGTTGCTTTTAATTAATTACTCGTACAGATACCTGTAATTATGAGGGTTGTTTCATAATGAGTCTTGATAATTAATTGCTTCTTATCACCCATAATATGGGCTTGATTTTTAAGGCAACCTTCGATTTTTTTATCACTATATTGAGTCCTCATATTTCAACGGAACTAGGACATCGGAAAAATCCCAAATGGATATAAAACATCCATTTAATATTTCTGAAGCCGTCTCTGAGGTACTATCGGTAAATTTTACTTACATTTAACCCTTAGAGTTTTAGCAGGCAGATTTAATGATTTACAAAATCTATTGTCTATAGAAGACTTATCTGAACCTGAATCAATTAATACTCTAGCATGAGCGTCATTGATAAAAATTACATGTTATGACATTGTCATCCTGAATAGCCTCCTGAGCGCCCATTCGAGAGCTTCCAGCTTCAGTCTTCTTAGCTTCCTTAAGCTTTTTAGCGTATTCAGGGCAGTTGGTCTTGATGTGCCCCTTTTCATTGCAATCATAGCAGGTTGCTTCTCCCAATCTCTTGCAATCCATGGTCTTATGCCCCTTGGACTTGCAGATTCCACAGGGTAGAGGCTGAGATTCATATCTGCATTTCCCGAGGTGGTATTTCCTACAGGTTTTGCATCTAATCTTCTCACCGGTTTGCTGTTTATCATTCAAATCCTTCCCAGATTTAGTTGCTCCTTCCTTGGCAGCCTTAGGGCATTTAGTACCGATGTGGCCCTCTTCGCCGCAGCCGAAACAGTTTGCATTCTTTATGTCCCTACATTCGTGGGACTGGTGGCCATCTCTTTTACAGATGCCACATCGCTTTATCTTTGGGTTTGATCGACACTGCCCCCAGTGTCTTCTTTTGCAGGTTTTACATTTGGGTTTAACCTTCCTTGGTTTGGACTGGTTATAGCTTGAACAGGTCTTACCCTTCTTGTAACCTTTATTTGGGGTATTATCGCACTTTCGCTTAAGATCCTTCAACACACGGTCCACAGCGTTCCTTACGGCTATTTTGATCATAGCCTGTAATCCGGTGCTTATTAATTTCAGTCTTGCATCATCCTCCTGATTAACTGGATGATTGTGGGCTTCAGAGGAGTCAGCCATGGTGAAGCTTTGAAGGCTACAAACCAAGTAGTAATAATTGGTTTAAGTATATGGTGAATTGTCAAATTTGATGATTATTTAGCCATGGTACAAATAAACCATATAGGCGAATAGATAGTATTAACTTCATTTGGTTATGTTTTGCCTAAGTTTTTAAATAAACTATCTTTGGCGTTTAAACGGAATATAATCCTTCATATCTATTAGGCAGGGGACGTAAGTCACGACTGCCAATGTCATGCTGACATCTTTTATATAAAGCACAAGGGCTTGTTCCGAAGGACTTTTGATGGCTCATAGGCCTTGTCACTATGGAAATTTTAAATCATAATCAATGATTCCTTTGGATCGGAAAATTTCATATGTCATTGCCTTGACAAGAAGTTCTGAAATAAAACTATCTTTTCATGTATACATCCTTGCCCGTAGGTATACATCCTAATGGATGTTTTGATGTGTTCTTCATGTTCGACGTTTATAGCCATGATTTCCTTTTGATCATCTAGGCTAAACAAGGGGTTTGAAAAATTTTCCTAATATAAAGATGACAAGTGTGATTCTATCACATCACTATTGTCAGGAGTGTTAACATATTTACAATGTTACAAGGGTTTGGATTCTTTGAATAGGTTCTACCACCTTGGCCTCGCCTGGGATGACATATAGGCTAGGTCGTACCTTCAAGATTCTTTTTAATAAGTATGCTGGCAGGGAAGGAAGGATATTTATTTTATTCGGAATTTTTATCATAAATCCTAATTTATAAGTTAATAATAATAGCACAGATGGCCTAGTCGCGTAGACAAGTTAAATTTTTAAGCCATGATTTCAGAGAATCGCGGCATTAAGGTTTGAATCAAAGTTCATTACCTTTTTCCTGACAGGGAACTGTAGGCTGCCACTGTCTTCAGTCTCAGAGGACATTAACTATAGCCCGTAGGCACTTCCCTTCTAAGGGATGTTTATTACAGAATTGCCCTTAGGGAAATTCATTAACCATGGTAAACAGAGACCATATTTGGTTAATTTATTATTCATATATTTATTTAGGATTTCTATTATAATTTATCCTAATTATAAAACATTAACAGTTTTATCAGTGGCACTCAACGGCCTGGTCACATGGACATTTATAAATCTTAAGCTATGATTTCAGAGAATCAAAGCATGAAAGTATATTGGCACAATAGGCCTAGTCACATGGACAATTATAAATTATATGCTAGGATTTCAGAGAATCAAAGCATTTGAGGTTTGAACCTAGTTCATTAGCTTTATCTGACAGGGAGTCTTTGCTACCACTGTCTTTTGGCTCATATGGAAGTGAGCAGGGCCCGTAGGCATTATGTTACCACGTATGGTTAAAATATGATCATCTTAATTAATGATGTAAACCCAGGATTCAGAGATCATTAAACTGGGTTAGGAATCTTTTGAAGAATCCTTTATAAAATGACGTGTGTGATTTTAAATGAAATCACATCTGCCAGGAGTGTTAACATGTTTTAAGATGTTAACAGAGATCTGAATCTTTTACACAGGTCTTACCATCTTGACCCGGTCTTATAATTGACACGAAGGCTAGGTTTCACTCTCAAGATTCTTAATTAATGATTTGAATCTTTTTAACAGGTCTTACCATCTTGGCCCGGTCTTATAATTGACCCGTAGGCTAGGTTTCACACTTAAGATTCTTAATTTATAATTAACGCAGAACAATTTTAAATTGAGGTGTTAATATGGATCTAAATCTAATTATGGAATTACCATCTTGGCCCGGTCTTAAAATGACACGTGGCTAGGTCTTGTCCTTTTTAGACTTTGCCATTTTATTATAATGGTAGATCTTATAAAAGAAATGTTATTTTACATTTATTTAATATTTCTTGTTTAGAATGAAAGTTTAAACTTAATCATTCCATTATATAAAAATAAAAGTATAAAGTTGCCCTAAGCGGGACTTGAAAGGAATAATGTTGTCCTCGTAGGGACTGAAAGATAATTATGTCCTTATAAGGACTAATAAGGAAACGATCTTCAATAAAAGGAGTTTCTTCTTCATTTTATTTCTGAATGCTTTCTCCTTGGATGCTCGTTTCATTCTAGCCGTGGTACGAAGCTCAGCATCTCAGGGCTCCGGGTGTGGAGAACTCCTATTACGGCTTCTTCGCTTGGCGACGTATCCAACAAAAATTTGAAAGTAAAAATTTCAAGATTAGGATTGAGAATATTCCTAATTTAAGTCTAGACTCAGAAGGTTTAGATATGTGCAATTTTGTGTAACTGAGATTAAACACTAAGGCTAGTGTTTAATTCACTCAGTGTTGGCTCTGATACCAACCTGTCACACCCCAATTTCCACGTGTCACCGGTGGGCCCGGTGGGGGAGTATCGTGACGTCATGGTTGGTAACGTAATAGTCAAACAACACAATATTTAATATGCACAGCGGAAGCAATTGAAAATATAATACAACCGAGTTTATTTTTGTAATATCAAATGTCACAATATTCGGGAGTTTATCCACAGAAGGATCGAACATAAAATGGAAACAATAGTTCAACAGACTTCGGCATCCTAAGCTTGCGAGACTTTTAATGATGCTAAGGAGAAATCACAGCCAATTACGCTTAGTACCTGCATTTAATCTTTTTGGGAAAATACGTCAGTTTACACTGGTAAATACAATCAACTGACTCATTTTGAAAAATGATTGAAAATTGGTTTGGATGCACATGGCATAAACATTTTATTCTTTAACTTGGGAGAATCATATAATATTATAATCTTGTGAACGAATTACATGTTACTTGAGCGTTCAGTCGCCCGGATCTTGTCCGGGTTTAAGATCAATTGACACACCACACCATAGAGTTATACACTGACAGGTGTACGCCTACACCCCGTGCTCAGGTCGTGGCCAATCTCGTAAGATGATGCCAAGGATATCCGGGACATGGTCATTAACCCCCCAAAGGCATTAAGTAAACAAAACTGTTTAAACGAGCCGATCAAATTAGTCAACTACCCACTCATGATGGAGATTTGATGCTCGATCAAGCGGTATGCTATATACCGTAACCCAAGCCCGTATAGGGAAAATAAGTTAAAAGTATTTACCTGATGCAAGTATTAATCACAATAAGCAAAATGCACGTAGCTTTTACTGGTTCTCCTAATCTGGAACGAAGGTTTATAATAATCTATTAGAATTCTAACGGGTCTTTTATTAAGCTTAAGCTTAGACCGGCTAGTTTCAAAGATACGGTTCGTACGCACGATTAAGCGAAGACCGGATAGAATGTGATTTAGACCCGACAAGTTCAGAGACTTGTTTAATGTGGGTTTATTATTCACATTCTGGATTTTGAGATGAAACCGATAAGGTTTGACCCGTGTCGGTTAATTTATGTCAACTTGTTACATAAACCGAACCGAACGCGTAAAATGCGTAACGGGTATCCGTAAGAGCCATATACAGGTTTCCTAAGTTAATATGCTTCAAATATGTTGTGACATCAGTAGGATGTCTTTCATTATGCCCCGAACTAATTTAAACACAAACTATGCCCCGTAGGGGTAGTTTGGTCATTTTAAAGTTTGTAAAAGCGCTTAGATGTTTAACTGAGTTACTGGTCTGATGTAAACAGCAAACATACTCAATTTGATGAGTTATAACAGTAGGCTAAAGCATATATGTGAAATTTATCATTTTTAACCAAACTATGCCCCGTAGGGGTATTTTGGTAATTTCACATAAGCCGAAAAGCTCAAAAACGAAGTCTGAGTTAATCAACCTTTTCTTACTGTTAGAATATCATAATTTGCCTCATATATCAGTAGGTATCAACCCGAGTATGTTCAATATGATTTTAAAACATACTATGCGTTAAAAACGCTAAATAAGGCGATTAAAGGCCATTTCCGGGTTTGATACTTAAATCTGATATTTTTATATTTCCAGAAGGCTTAAAATAATTTATTTATTATATGTGGTCGGTAGCAAAAGGTTTGGAGTCGTTTCGATAAGTAAAACTCATTTTTATGGCCCGTAAGGGCAAACCGACAATTACCGGCTTAAGCCTACGACTACTAGTTATGCTCAGCCTAAAATTAATTAAAAATCTTTAAAAATGCCAAAATAATATATTACATCAGTGGGTATTAAGTTTGATACCAAAAAGTAGGCTTAACTAGGCTATACGCTAATTACGCTATTTTATTAACATAAAGCATTGATTTAGCGATATTGAGCATAACTCTTAATCTACAAGTCAAACTGATGTCAAACTTTGCATACAAGTTTATATATCGGTAACTAAGGTTTCTACACTTTTACATTTTCATAAATCACGTTTTTAAGATAATAAGGGCATAACGGTCAACATATGAGCAATTAACGGAAATATGCATATTAATTGGATAACTAGTGAACCAAGATGCATAATCGTAGAGGGTTGTTCTAACATGTATCCTAATCCAATTAAAGCTCTGAGGCATTTCTAAAACATGCCTAAACGGGTCAGAACTGAAAGTCAAAGTGAAAGTCAAACTATGTGACTTTCGGTTCCGAACCGGGTCTAAACAGGAAATAGTCGGGTGGAACATGTTTAGACATGTTCTTACACTTATTACTAAGTTATAACAATGATCAAACAGGTTGTATATGTTCTAGATAGCTAATTATGCATAAATGACATTTTAAGCATCCTGTTGACTTTTTAATTATATGTTTGACCCGACTTTTGACCTGGTTAGAGTGGTGATCAGGGGAAACCCTTTTGAGGTTTTATTACCCACATAAATACCAATCTATAACTACTTTTAATTCGAGGTATGACTGAGCCATTATTGACTGATCTCGAAGTCAAACCGTAATTACGACGGGTTGACTTTTAGCTAAATAACTAAGCTAAAATCAATTAAAGAAGGATTAGAACACTTACTGAAGTCCTAAGCTTGATTAGAGAACACTTGAGAGGAAGTTTGAGCTCCAGAAGTGATCCACAAATGCAGATGAAGGTGTGAGGAGTGTTTGGAACTTGAAGGCCCTTTTATAGTGAATTCAATCACCACAATTGGTTGACAAACAAGTCTAGCACTCACCATACCCTTCCAACAAGTGCCCTATAGGTTTAGGGTCGTTTAGGGGCCAAGGGGGATGTGAAAAATCGGTTAAAGTCGATCACAAAGGCACCTAGCAGACACACATCCAAGAAAATCGGAAATCTGCCCAGATATGGCAGTGGCGTAGCGCGACTGCCTAGGCAGTTAGTGCTCGCGCTACGCGAGCCCTTGGGATCATCCAACAAACTTTTTAAAAATTGCAGTTTTGGTCCCTGGCTCTTCAAACTTCAATTAGGCACTTGCTTATTGCATTTTGAGCCCTCGTAATTGATCTATAAGGGCCTCAAGACATATACCCACTTTGTTAAGTCCCCGGGTAACTTTATTGTTACCCGAAAAGGCCTAACTTTCAACGTTGACGCTTTAACCCCTCGCACACGAATTCGATCATAACTTTCTCATACGTTAACGAAACTTTACGAAATTTAAATCGTGCATTCTAGTGAGCATGATTAACATTTACAAAGCTTCGGGTTTGTCAAAAGGTCACTCAGAGGTATATCTTTAAACATGTTGACACATTTAACCCCTGTAGTTTGTAATCTCTCACTTTTAGCTTCGTATGATCCATGATTTATTCGTTTGAATGTATGAGCATCATGTAGGGTTAATGTACATTATATTTATTCACAGTTGACACTTAGAATACGTATATTCACATACTTTCCATGTTTGTCAACTTTAGTCCTTCTATAATATTTCTTTCACACGTTCAAACTTTATGACACGTGTCAACACATTACAGGACGTGAATTTTCGAGGTGTTACATCCCGATACCTGCATTTAACCCAGACGCATCACCTAGAATCCCAACTCCACGTCCTCCAGGATATGATCCATGGTTTTATGACAATAGGTCATATTCGGCCTTATACCCTCCTGAAGAAGAACTAAAACCTTTAGAACCTGATCCGTGGAAGGATATAGATAAGACATTTTTCGAAATGAATAGTGGAGACCCCTACGAGGAACCCATACTTCCACCTGAACCATTAGATCCACCAATGAGTAAACAACAGGTGCAGGAACTCCATCAGTATGGAGAAGATTTAGTGAAAGAGGGGAATAGAATCCAACAGATGGGGGAACAATTAGTTTGGAAATACGATGAGAATGAAATGCAGTACTGGATGAACGGAACTTAGAAATTAATTAGATATACGTGTAATTTTGTACTATAAAAAAATAAATAAAATATATATATATATATATATGTAGGAATGCATAGTATTTTCCTTTCCAGTTGTAATTTGTAATAGATGCATATATATATGAAAAAGAGAAAAAGTCGCAATGATCGACGTTTTTGACCAACTTGTTCGTGTGATTGTGTATAAATGATTGTATTCAATTCTATTATGTGATAATTAATATCTGGTAAATGTCTACAATCCAGATGGACAACGAAGTAAATCAAGAAAACTATAATAATGAGAATAATGGAAATCAAATAGATAACAGTGTCATTCAACATATAGTGGCACAAGGAATTATAGATGCCATGCCTTATATTATCAAGACTGTTAAAGAAGCAGATAAATCTGCAACTAGCAGTAAACGTTACACGCCGAACCAAGTCACAGTGTGAATAATTACAATGGACCTATTATCCAAGTTCCAATCCCTAAAAGAAGAAGAACCGCTCCATACGGTTGTTCTTTTAAAGAATTCTTGGCCTGTAAACCTATAGAATTCTCAGGCAATGAAGGAGCCATTGCAACCTTACGTTGGATAGAAAAGACAGAGGCAGTCATAAAAATAAGTAAATGCGCAGACGAAGATAAGATTATGTTTGCTTCTAATCTTTTCAAAAATGCAGCCTTAGAATGGTGGAATACTATTCTCCAGTCTAGAGGAAGTGACAGAGTTTATAATATGGAATGGATTAACTTTAAGGAAAAAGTTGAAATAAAATTATGTCCTCCTAATGAGAAGGAATAAATAGCCAATAAGTTCTTAAATCATAGAATGACTGGAATAGACTGCAAAGGTTACACTACCATATTCTTTGAATATGCTAGGATAGTATCATCCAGAGCCTCACCCGAACCAGTATTAATCTCCCGTTATATTTGGGGATTAATTGGTGAGATTAGACATGTAGTCAAGGCAGCTAGACCGCAAACCATAGAAGAAACAGTAGAACTAGCCAATACCTTGACTGACGAACTGGTTCGTACGCAAGAAGAAAACCAGAGGAAGAACCTAGCTCAAAAGCTTACACAGGAATTCCGTTTTAGTAATTCCTACCATGGAAAGGGAACAGGTTCTTCTGTACCCTACTGTAAGAATTGCAAAAGAAAGCATTTTGGAAAATGCTCTACTTATTGCAACTTTTGCAAAATCTCTGGACACAAGGAAGAAGATTGTATGAAGAAACCCAACAATGGGATATGCTATAATTGTGGAGAAATAGGACACATTAGACCAAACTGTCCGAAACTAGCTCTAGCCATGCCCAACAATACTAAAATGGCAAAAGCACCCAAGAAGAATGCCAGAGCCTTTGTTCTGACAGCTGAGAAAGCCAAGATGATTCCGGATGTGATCGCCAATATGTTTTTAGTTAATGACATATTTGCCAAGGTATTGTTTGACTCTGGTGCGAACTAAAGTTTTATCGATACTTCTTTCTACCAATTTCTTGATCAACCCTTAGTCAAACTTCAACAAGAATGTCTGGTAGAAACGGCTAATGGAGAATCTGTTAAGATAAGTGAAATCTTGCAGGGAGCAAGAATAGAAATCCTAAACCATCATTTCTTTGCTAACCTTTACCCAATGAATTTGGCCGGTTTCGATGTTGTATTAGGAATTGATTGGTTGGTAGCCAATCATGCCAATATTTTATGTGATCAAAAGTTAATACAAGTAAGTACACCAAGTGGTGAAAAGATCACAATTAAAGGAGATAAGCCAACTAGATTGATGAAATTCATCTCTGTGATGAAAGCTGCAAGTTATGAAAGAAAAGGAGGAGTAGTATATATGATTTCTGTAATCATTAATACTAAAGGAAAAAAATTAAAAGATATTCCTGTAGTATCTAAATTCGCAGACGTTTTTCCAGAAGAGTTACCTGGATTACCGCCTGATAGAGAGGTTGAATTTAGAATTCACCTAATACCAGGAACGGCGCCGATTGCCAAAGCACCATATCGAAGAGCACCAACAGAAATGCAGGAGCTGAAGAAGCAATTGGACGAACTTCTTAACAAAAGTTTTATACAACCAAGTTCATCCCCTTGGGGTGCATCAGTGTTGTTCGTTAAGAAGAAAGATGGATCGATGCGTGTGTGCATTGACTATCGAGAATTAAACAAAGTCACGATTGAAAATCGATACCCACTACCGAGAATTGATGATCTGTTCGATCAACTTCAAGGAGCTCGATTCTTTTCTAAGATCGATTTACGCTCTGGATATCATCAACTGAAAGTACAGGAAGAGGATATTCCTAAAACTGCTTTCAGAACAAGATACGGTTATTGTGAATTTACCGTCATGCCATTTGGTTTAACCAATGCCCCAGCCGCATTTATGGACATGATGAACCAAATATGTAAGCCATATTTGGATAAATTCGTAATTGTCTTTATAGATGATATTCTCATTTACTCTAAGAGTAAAGAGGACCATGCAGCCCTGTTGGTGCATCCGTCTGTCGACTACGTCTTGTATCGAGTCTTGCGTCGTATAGGATAGTTCAGGGCACGAAATCCTAGAAACTTGTATTAGGAGGTGATTTCGCCCCAAATGACATGTGGTCATTTGGAGCGAAACCCTATGTAATCCTGATTTCGCCCATATGTGTCTATATGTTTGATTTCGCTCATAATGTAACTTCTTGATTTCGCTCATGTGAACATGGTATGTAGGAGCGAAATCAGAGGATCTATATATAGGGATATGTAGGAGCGAAATCATGAGCATAGTTCTAGGTGTTGTCTTCCGGTAAGCCACGAAGTGCTGCCGAAGTGTTGTCAGAGCTTGTAATCGTTATCAAGATCAATACAAATACAGTTTAAAGTGAATACAGCTGAAATTGCACCAAAGCATTAGTTTCCGCCTCTTGTTTTGGATAGGAATTCTTCTGATCGACTCATACAGGGCCGAAAACGATCCTACAAGCCCTTCTGCATACTCTCCTCATATTGTTGAGAAAAGAGAAGCGTTATGCTAAATTCTCAAAATGTGAATTTTGGTTACAAGAAGTGCAATTCCTTGGACATCTGTTTAATCATGAAGGAATGTGGATCCCACAAAAATCGAGGCGATTACTAAGTGGAAAGTCCCTGAGTCACCAATGGAAGTACGAAGTTTTCTTGGACTGGCAGGATATTATAGACGGTTTATCCGTGATTTCTCTAGAATAGCCATTCCATTAACTAAACTGGCCTGCAAATCAGTTAAGTTTGAATGAGGACCAAAACAGGAAAAAACTTTTAAGATTCTTAACCAGAGGTTAACCAACGCACTCATACTGGCATTACCAGAAGGAACTGAAGACTTTATAGTCTATTGTGATGCATCTAAGTTAGGATATGGTTGTGTGTTGATGCAACGTTAAAAGGTTATAGCCTATGCCTCTAGACAACTTAAGAAACATGAAGAGAATTACACAACCCATGACTTAGAATTAAGAGCCATAGTTTTTGCCCTTAAGATTCGGAGACACTATTTATATGGAAATAAATTTGTTGTCTTCACTGATCATAAGAGTTTAAGATATATTTTCGGGCAAAAGGAATTAAATATGAGACAGAGACGTTGGATGGAAATTCTTAGTGATTATGATTGTGATATCCAATATCACGCTGGAAAAGCCAATATAGTAGCTGATGCTTTAAGTCGAAAGTACCATGAAAAACCAAAGCGAGTACGTTCTCTCATATTAAATCAACAAGTAGATTTAAATGAACAAATCAGAGAAGTACAGGAATCAGTAATCAAGGATGATACTGAAAAATTGAAAGGAATGATTAAGGAATTATAACAAGGAACAGATGGAATTTGGAAGTTCCATAAGAAAAGAATATGGATACCTAAACAAGGAAACCTACGTCATAGAATTCTAGAAGAAGCTCATAAATCTAAGTATACGATACATCCTGGAAGTGATAAGATGTATCAAGATCTAAGAAAGAATTTCTGGTGGATAGGATTGAAAAAGGATATAGCAACTTATGTTGCTAAATGTCTAACTTGTTCTCAAGTTAAAGCTGAGCATAAAAAACCTTCAGGTTTATTGCAGCAGTTAGAAATGCCCATATGGAAATGGGAATTGATAACAATGGATTTTGTTACCAAATTACCCAAGACAAGAAAAAGAAATGATACAATCTGGGTGATTGTAGACAGATTGACTAAATCTGCTCATTTCTTACCGATGAATGAAACTTTCAGTATGGAACAGTTAGCCAAGCTATATGTAAATGAAATAGTTTCATTACATGGATCCTTTATCTATCGTATCCGATAGAGATAGGCGTTTTACTTCTCATTTTTGGACAAGTTTCCAAAAAGCAATGGAAACCAAGTTGAATCTAAGCACAGCTTACCATCCACAGACGGACGGACAAAGCGAAAGGACAATCCAGACTATGGAAGATATGCTTAGAACTTGTGTAATTGATTTCAGAGGAAATTGGGACGATCATTTACCATTAATAGAATTTTTCTACAATAACAGCTATCATAGTAGCATAAATGCTGCACCATTTGAGGCACTTTATGGACGAAAGTGCAGAACTCCAGTCTGTTGGGCAGAGATTGGAGAAAAACAATTATCTGGACCAGAAATAGTGCAAGAAACGACAGATAAGATAATTCAAGTCAAGGAAAGACTAAAAGCAGCGTGAGATCGTCAAAAGAGTTATGCTGATAATAGACGAAAACCCTTGGAATTTCAAATAGGAGATAAAGTGTTGTCAAAAGTTTCTCCATGGAAAGGAGTAGTCAGATTCGTTAAGAGAGGGAAGCTAAGCCCTAGGTATGTTGGACCTTTTGAGATTATTAGCAGAATAGGACCTGTAGCTTATCAGCTACAATTGCCAGAGGAAATGGCAGGAATACATGATGTATTTCATGTAAGTAATCTCAAAAAGTGTTTAGAAGACGAATCTCTAGTAATGCCTCTTAAGGACATAGAGGTAAATGAGAAACTTAAGTTTATCGAGAGACCTATTCGGATTGAAGATAGAAAAATCAAGAATCTCAACACAAGAAATTAGTTCTGGTCAAAGTGAAATGGGGTTCCAAAAGAGGACCGGAATACACATGGGAACTCGAATCTGAGATGCAAAGGAAATACCCACACCTGTTCCAGTAGATCTCGAGGACGAGATCCAAAACAAGGTGGGGAGGATATAACAACCCCCCTAAAAATATTTTTGGACACCCTAGATGTCCCTAAATATACCCCGTACATGAAAACCGGACCCGTTATACCTCTATACTTAGAAAAATCAACAAAAACTAAGTTTAGCAGTTTCTCGCGGGCCGCGTAAGCCTAAGCTTTGGCTTTCGCTGGGCGCGACAGCCTGGTCCTTATCCGGACACGTGGCGTGCCACGTGGCATGTGACTCAGTAGACCTACCCCTTGACTCAGCCAAGCTATAAACGACACGTAATCGCTCGCGGGCCGCGAAGGCTTAAGCCTTGGCCGTCGCGGGGCGCGACAGACCCCGCGCCAGGCCTATATAAGGGGGGTCGAGCTCATTTGAATCGTCGTTCATTTTCTGAATTATCTCTTAAACTTTCTAATAGTAGAAACTCTACCCGGGCATTATACCCACTATATAGCGAAGCTCTGCCTCGTTGTAAGTACTATAACCCTGCTATTACCCTACACGATCGATTTAGGATTCCGTAATGCATGTCGGCTCCGCCCGACTCAGTCATTGGAATTCTGTCTCGTGTGTACACCCGATCGATTTAGAACTTCCGTAATGCATGTCGGCTCTGCCCAACTCAGTCATTGGAATTCTGTCTCGAGTTGTACAGTTAAATTGAATTGGATTATTTTACTAACACGTGTGCATTATTTGATTTATTAGATAATAATCAGGAGATTCTCAGGAAGCCTTAGTATTATCTAAACTTGCAATGTGAATGATTCCTCTTTTCACAAACTGTTTTGCAAAATCTCAAATGTTTAAATTATATTTCACAGTGATTGAGTATTTGTAATTCTACAATAATCGTCGGTATGTTGGGGTTTTGTATACAAGATTTGTTACTACACTGTGAGTAGTGACATTACCACCAGTCATGGATTGACAGTACCGTGGGTGGTAATTAAGGTAGAATGGTAAACAAATGTAATTGCGAAATCGCCCTCAATGCAGTAAAATGATAAAAATCTGTTTTGATTAAATTGGGATTCACTCACCAGTATTTCCTGCTGACAAAATGTTTTAAAACGTGTTTCAGGTAACATAATGTCACACCCCAACCGATGGCGGAAACATCGGGATGAGACAAAGTGTGTATAGATTGATAGAGACTTCATAACACTATGTGACAATATTTAATTAAATTCAAATTTCATTGCAATACTAAATTGCCATACAACATTTTAAAGTAGAAAGAACAACATTGTTCAAATTTCAACATAACATCAAAAGATAAATAGATTAAAGGTGTGTATCTAGTCCACCCTACACTTGTTTCATCATTCATCCATACTTCATAAATCAACCTGCAACATGTATTAAAATAGAGTTTCAATGCAAAAGCAAAGGCGAGTACACAAGTTTAATTACGTAGCCTAATAGAGTAAAAACTCAAATCCAACATGATTCATAACGTGTGACTACTAGTATGCAATTTTGGCGTACAATATGATCAAACCCGAGAATACAATGCATAAAAGAGCCTAATCCCAAAAGTTTAGCGGGGTGGTAATGTTTAACTTAACAATACCCAAAAGTATAACGGGCGGGGCGTTAATCCTATAGCGCTATAATTGTTAAGGTGGGCGAGTAAAGTTAATGAGCATATAACGTTCCAAAGCGTTCACAAAGCATACGAGAATAACAAGCAATTCACATTAGTTTCATGTTTAATCATGGATAGAGTATGTTTCGTTTGAGTTTAAAAAGTTGTTTGCATAATCATACATGTTGCATCCCAAAGTGTAAAAGGGAAAAGGGGATCGAGTATACTCACGGTTTTTTACAAGCTTTCCTACTTGATGTTCCGTGAGTGTTGGTTGTTTTAGATTGAAGCACCTTGTCCTCTTTTGTGAAGTAGGATGAATCTGCTCGAACACCAATTTGCAGCTGCGTTTTTGGATGATTTGAGAGAGATTTAGATGAGTTTGTAAAGTGTTTAGGACTTGGATTAGTGTGGTATTTATAAGAGAATGTTTGGGTTAGGTTGTAGTTGAGTAATTAATGTTAAAAATGAGTTTAAAACTCAAATAAACATCAATTTCGCGCTTAAAACACGAGCTGGAGGAGGCTGCTGGTCGCCAGGGATCTATCATAGCGAGTTGTTAAAGGAATTAAGAACTGGATTCATTTCGATGTGAAGACTTGGCTCAACTGGTTAGCGTGCCTTTGGGTGAAATGATAGACCCGGGTTCGAGTCCCGTGGTCTTCATTTTTTGTTATTTATTTTCATGTTTTGTTTTCTTTTTTTTAAACCTTAACTTTTAGAAAATTACATAATCAGTCCTTGTAAGTTTAAATCCCAGCAATTGCACAAATAGTCCCTTGTCTTAAACCACTAACTTATATTATGTTATAAAAGAAACTAACTTTATAAAACAAACTAACAAGGTTAGTTTACTAACTTTAAAATTTAACGAGACTAACATAGTTTATTATAAAATAACTTTTAAATAGTAAAATTAATTAATTTAATTAAGTTAATAATTGGTAAATAATCATATTTATAATGAATTAATAAAAAAAAGATTTTCAAGACTCGCTTTCTAAGTTAGGAATGAAAACGCAGGGCGTTACAGTCTCCCCTCATTTAGGAAATTTCGTCCCGAAATTTATTTAAGAGAAAGACTTTGGAGAACAAGCATTTGGCTAAAAGAGTTGAGATTCAGCATAGGTAAACGTGTATACATGTGTGTGAGTTTAAACAGTTTGAATCAATTTAGAGACGTATACATATAAAATGTGTCGTGTTAAGAGGAAAATATTGGTACAAAATGGTTTGTATTTTGAAGAAAAGTGAGATAGTTCGTATGGAGGGTTTTTAAGGATAGTAAAATTCACATATTTTTCAGAATTGTTATCGGGAGGAATGAGAAGGTTGGTATGTTAAATAAAGTGTCAACATTATAGAAGTTACGTTTGCACAAGAATAAAGAAATGGAAGGATAATTTTAGAGGTATGAGGATAGGTTAAGATTCGAGCGTTTAAACAGACTTGCTAGTGTACGAGGTTCGTATAAGAGAAAAGAATAATGGAGAATAATAGGAGTATTAAAGTGAACGATTGACCTTTAATAAACGAATGCAAGTATAAGAGTGGAATAAGTATTGGATAGACGAAAGTGACGTGTTAAGAATGAAGTCTCATCGTGGATAATCGGATATAATGCGTTTGTGAGTTGTTTAAAGTTTGAACTTTGGTCTAAAAGGTCTGCAAAACATTGAATTTCTCATGGCACGTTTTATGAAAGTTTAGTATCATGGTGAAAACACTTATATATAGGGTGTACCAGCGGCGTATCCACCATGTTTTGACCATGTTACGTCCGTCTCGTATTCGGTGTCATGTTACGCTCCGTGTCTTACCATACACAGTAGTACACTCTATGGTTCTCATACACCTATCACTAAAATCCCGTGTGCACCCGTGATTATATTGATGGTCGCATGATCCGCATAGCTTGTACTAGTTGAGTATGAGTTAAGATATACATAAATTTTGAAAATAGGATTGCGTGCGAATGGAAATGTGGCATAATAGCATGTTCACGTTCCAAATAGTGTAGACCAATGTAAGCGAATCCCTCGGGTTTCGCTCACGTATAGGTGCGAAAGTATAAACTTTGAGTATAAATAAAAGCATGAGCATAGTATAAGTTTAAATATGAATACACATGTGAGCATAATCACAACACGTATGTCAGGAGTATTAGTACAAGTATAAGCAAAACGCGTATGAAAATGAGTATAAATGTGAGTACAAATTTGAGCATAAACGGATGAATGTGGGTATAAAAAAATCGTATAAATGAGAGCATACATATGAGTACGGGTATAACATAAATTGTATAAATGCGAGTATAACTATGAATATAAGTGTAAACATAATTGTATTGATATGAATATAAACTTGGACATAAGTATGATGTAAATGTATAATTTGTTATCATGATTATAACGTAAGTGTATGAATATGGATATGATTATGAAAATAAACATAAATGTGTAAGTATAAATATAAGTGTAGACATAAGATGCCTAAATACGAATATGGATATGAGTGTAATAAGTAATGCTTTTGTATATGGTATTAGTCGTAATATACGAATTTAAGCATGTAAAAGGCCAAGAAGTTTTGAGTATGAAAACAAAATGAGGGGTATATGTGAAATTGTCGTGAGGTATAAACTAAAACACGTAAGATGATATGCATATATAGTTGTTTGAGCAAAACGTGAAGTTAAAATAGATTGAGTTGTCATGGAACGTAGAATCTAGTTTGTGAATGTAAAGAGAATATAAAACATCTTTGGATTATGCGAAGGGGTACTTCGTAAAAGAATGTAAATGCTACTATGGTTTTTAAAACAATTGATATAATTGAAAATTATTGGTTTCTATGAAGTTTCCTTACCCATGTGTTTTGAATTTAATTGACGTATCGAGTGAGGTTTTGAAAAGTCCTAGGGATTAATCAGTTTGCACCGTTTTAAATAACTTTGTATAAAAATTTGAAGTTTATAGATTCTTACGAAAAGTTGATCCTTAGAAAAGGAATTTGTTATATGGACTTAGTGTTTATCGAAAAAGATCTTTTAATAAGATGTTTTATTGAATTTTGAAAGAAGTTTTAGTAAATGTTTGAATATAATTTGTAATGTTTTATAGACGTGTGCAAAAAAAAAAGTTGCTTGATTCCCAATTGAAAATAAAAATCTCTAGTTTAATGTTGTGAGGTGAGCGTGTTTTTAATAATTACTTTGAATACGAAATTTCGTGGGCAATGGGTTTACTGGACCGACTAAGTTGATGAGTAACATTTCATGAAATTTTGAATATTGAAGAACAAGCGTTTACGAAAAAGTTAAAAATTTTGTGTATGTGAGCTATGTGAAAATAGATGGTAGGGTAAGAAATTCCTTTATATAAATAATGCATTTTGAAATAATTAGAGATTTAATTAATGATAAACGATTTAGATGTAAACATGATCGGGTTTACATAATATAGTCTATTAAAAGAAAGTATCGGTAACGATCACCAAGGTAAGGGAATCACCCCTAACCCATTGGCGAGGTCGTTGTAAGATGAAAAAAAGAAGCGAAGTTAATCGTCAAGGTAAGGAAATCACTCCTATCTTGATGATATGTCTCCACTTGTCGTTACAAAAAAATGTAAATAAAATTACGAGAAATTATGCATGCAAATAATGCATAATCGTATGAAAAGTAATAGTATGATGTATGCGCAAAAGTGAAATCTCACAAATAGTTCAAAATTGACAAGAGAGAATTTCATCATAAAAGGTCGAAAATAATAAAGCGTAAGTTCGATTAAAATTTGGATGGTTCCAAAATGGAACGTTGACTAACCAAAGTGGTCGAAAGGTCTCTTGAAATTGGGAAGCATGCTTTGGCCTAATAGGTGGTATACTCTCGCCGACAAGTCGGTTAACGGTATTCACCCTTCCGGTTACTACATGCCCCAATTCAATCGAAAATTCGAGACTTGGCGGGATCTTTAAAATTAAGGAGTGGGACTAGTCGACGAGGTGCGGGTTTCCCCCTAACTTGACGACTTTGTACCCTAAATGTGGTTGGTACTCGTCGGGTCAAAATTAAATTTCAACACATTGACGAGGGTCCACTAGAATTTGAAATTGAAATTTCCATTAAGATGTGGGTTCACCCCTGACTTAATGGTGTAATTTCATGCAAAAAAATAGAATTTAAACGGAATGAGAGTCGTTTATATAATATGAGTGTTGACGGAATTATAATAATCAAGAAAAATCTTAGAAAGAGCGTATGTTAAGGGAATAAACGAACAAGTATAAACACGTAAGAAGGCATGTCGAGAATAACACATAAAGAATAGAACAATAAAGCAAGTATCAACACATAATAAATCAAGTATCAACACATAAGTGACATATATGTTTAAAAGATAAAAAGAGAATAATTAAGAAGCAAATAAAGTAGCATGCAAGTAGTTTCAAGAAAAGTATAAGAATAAGGCTCTAAAACTATAGACTAGGTAAAAGCATTCCTACATTTCCTAATTCCCTATAGTTATGGCTCTGATACCAATCTGTCACACCCCAACCGATGGCGGAAACATCGGGATGAGACGAAGTGTGTATAGATTGCTAGAGACTTCATAACACTATGTGACAATATTTAATTAAATTCAAATTTCATTGCAATACTAAATTGTCATACAACATTTTAAAGTAGAAATAACAACATTGTTCAAATTTCAACATAACATCAAAAGATAAATAGATTAAAGGTGTGTATCTAGTCCACCCTACACTTGTTTCATCATTCATCTATACTTCATAAATCAACCTGCAACATGTATTAAAATAGAGTTTCAATGCAAAAGCAAAGGCGAGTATACAAGTTTAATTACGTAGCTAATAGAGTAAAAACTCAAATCCAACATGATTCATAACGTGTGATTACTAGTATGCAATTTTGGCGTACAATATGATCAAACCCGGGAATACAACGCATAAAAGAGCCTAATCCCAAAAGTTTAGCGGGGTGGTAATGTTTAACTTAACAATACCCAAAAGTATAACGGGCGGGGCGTTAATCCTATAGCGCTATAATTGTTAAGGTGGCGAGCAAAGTTAATGAGCATATAACGTTCCAAAGCGTTCACAAAGCATACGAGAATAACAAGCAATTCACATTAGTTTCATGTTTAATCATGGATAGAGTATGTTTCGTTTGAGTTTAAAAAGTTGTTTGCATAATCATACATGTTGCATCCCAAAGTGTAAGAGGGAAAAGGGGATCGAGTATACTCACGGTCTTTTACAAGCTTTCCTACTTGATGTTCCGTGAGTGTTGGTTGTTTTAGATTGAAGCACCTTGTCCTCTTTTGTGAAGTAGGATGAATCTGCTCGAACACCAATTTGCAGCTGCGTTTTTGGATGATTTGAGAGAGATTTAGATGAGTTTGTAAAGTGTTTAGGACTTGGATTAGTGTGGTATTTATAGGAGAAGGTTTGGGTTAGGTTGTAGTTGAGTAATTAATGTTAAAAATGAGTTTAAAACTCAAATAAACATCAATTTCGCGCTTAAAACACGAGCTGGAGGAGGCTGCTGGTCGCCAGGCATCTATCATAGCGAGTTGTTAAAGGAATTAAGAACTGGATTCATTTCGATGTGAAGACTTGGCTCAACTGGTTAGCGCGCCTTTGGGTGAAATGATAGACCCGGGTTTGAGTCCCGTGGTCTTCATTTTTTGTTATTTATTTTCCTGTTTTGTTTTCTTTTTTTTAAACCTTAACTTTTAGAAAATTACATAATCAGTCCTTGTATGTTTAAATCCCAGCAATTGCACAAATAGTCCCTTGTCTTAAACCACTAACTTATATTATGTTATAAAAGAAACTAATTTTATAAAATAAACTAACTAGGTTAGTTTACTAACTTTAAAATTTAACGAGACTAACATAGTTTATTATAAAATAACTTTTAAATAGTAAAATTAATTAATTTAATTAAGTTAATAATTGGTAAATAATCATATTTATAACGAATTCATAAAAAAAAGATTTTCAAGATTCGCTTTCTAAGTTAGGAAGGTTATGAAACGCAGGGCGTTACTGATGGGGAGTGTGAAACCCGGGTGTTAAAGTGTTTAAATTACATGTTTTAGTGCACTGTAGACGGTTATATATTTCGTATGTGATAACTACGAGTTCATGTGGTTTTACAGGTTAACCGTCTAAATCGGTGAAGTTGGATTGCTTAATGATGAAGTGGAATGACCATGGGTGATGACCGAGACATATTACATCATTCGGGATTCGTTTGGGTCAAAGAGATAGCCAAAAGTGATCAGCATGTACTGGGCGTAACTTACTGTTCAAAGCGTAACCTACGGTTGGTATATTATGTTGTTGTCAGCATGTTCAAACCACAAGGGAAGTCAACAACATCATACATGCACGTGAAGAAGAGGCAACACATCAAGTCATCATTCTCAATATATATATACGCAGACAGGGAGGTGATTAAAAGTCAAAGAAATATCATCATCATCTCATCGACACAAGGGGATATTTGGGCCACACATGGGCTTGGTGGAGGCAGAAGACATAACGCAGCCCAAGGTCAAATAAACAACAATAATCATCATCATCACGGCAGTTTAGGAACATTGGTGGCTTCTTGGTGGGCCGACTTTAGAGAATTGGAGCAGACCACTCATGTGCACTACAGGGTTTGGTCAAATAAACATCATCATCACTAAGTAGAAATGGGCCGATTGGAGCAGACTTTTGGATTTTGTTTTTCGGATTGGGCCAACACATCATCACGTGAAGATTGGAGCAACAACACATCAATTTGAGATGAATTTTATATCATCTTCGACGGCAGAAGAGGGGAGTCTCGTAGAGAGAGGGTTTCAACCGTGGTTCAAGCCTACGAAGATCAATCTTACCATATGAGCGGCTAGTCTTTAATGCTTTTCTCCGGATGGAGGGTTTGTGTAATTAGGTACTTTTATGTGTTTTTAATCATTGTAACTTGATGATCTAAGCATTCGATATTGTTCACCATGGATTTAATTGACTGATTGTAACTGGTTGCATTTATTTAAACCTTGATTTCTAAGCATTCAGTTCCCGAGAGTTCTAGTAATTGGGATATATTTGACATGGGATTAGGGTTTGTAATTGTAATTGATAATCATTCGATAACCACCCGTTATGTATTGACCGGAGTACTTAGTCGTTGGTTATCACAATTGGTTAATTAGGTTAAACATTTATGTCTATGTGAATGTTTTGATTAAACATATAACTGAACTTGTTTGCAAACCTGAAATCTGGAGGAACCTTTCTTTTTCCTATTGTTTAAAACCTCAAGTTCTTAATTCATAATTTAGTTAATCCACAAATCAAACAATCATAAGTTTATTTTTATAGTTGTTAACAAATACTTGACGGTACACACTTTCCACAATCCTCCTCTGGTTCGATATCCGACTTACTCTAGCTACTAGTTTATTTCGGTTTTTGCATGTCACTAACGACAGACATCAAAATGGCGTCGCTGCTGGGGAGGCGTGCACAAAGTGTTTAGTGTTAAGTTTTAGTAAAAAAAATAAAAAAAATAAAAAATAAATCTAAAAATCCCAAAAAGATTTTTCTTTGATGTTCGTGATTTACACTTGGTAGTTGAGTTGTGTTGTGCAGGATGACAGAGCATTACACAGATTTCAGCTTTCCTACGTGTATATTGTGCGGGGGTCCACGTCATCCGTATATCGGTTGCCACGAGGCCCACTACAGGAGGGCACATGGAAAACCGGTGTCTTATGTTTCACAGCTTCCACCTCCATCATACGCTGATAATTATGACCTAGAGATGGAGGATGATTATTACTCGGATGGATATGATCGGGACGAGGATGCTTATTATGAACCAAGGACGGATGGACGATGTTTCTGTTGCGGTCATAATCATACTTCTGTTTATGAAGATGTGTGCGCGGTGTATTTGGAAAATCCAGAGTATTGGAATAAAAAAATGATGGATGCATACATCTCAACACCGTATCAGGGATACCGACAGTATCATCCCGAGGAATATCCTGAGCCCGAGGGTGTCTATGCTTATCAGACCGAGGAGGAGAAAGAGCTTGCTATGTCGGAAGTGACTTTGTCCAAACTCGAGCAGTATTTATTAGCACCCAACCTTTCCGATGAAGATCGAATCAGCTGCCTAGTTTCCAAGTGTCAGAAGTTAAAAATGAAGATAGAAATAGAAGAGCGTCTCTCACCATTACCTGATGATATTAGAGATTATTCTCACATGGAGGAGGAGGTTGTGGAGGATAATACCACACCAATGAATTCTTTATCTAATGAAGAGTCTCTGGTGGATAAGATGGTGTGTGAGGATGAGGAGGCAGAGCAGTCTGATGAGATGAATGTGTGTACCGAACCTCTCCCCATATCAATCATTCCAATTAACAAGTGTGGGGAAGAGGGTTTGAGGAAGAAGATGAGAAGGGTGAAACAACAAGACATCAGGGTATATTGCATGAAGTGGATTAGCGAAACCCGCATATGCTTTCTAAACATGCCAATTATACTGACAAGCTTATGGAGATGGCATGTAAATTTCCGGGCATTCATTGGAAATGTTTCGGGTAAGTGTGCATTGAGACCACCATAACGCATATCAGGTACGGTCTGGCTGAAGACCTTTAAACTTAGCGCTCTCGGGAGGCAGCCCGAGGATGTAGAGTATTGTATTTTGGTTTCGTTTTGGTGTGTTTGTGTTTTGACAGGTTTTTATGTTCCATCTTCACGGATGCAATGATTCAAGTGTGGGGATGTTTTGCAACATCCCTGATGAGATATCAGAGAATCCAAGAGGAGTTTGCGCCCCTGTCTGATCACAGCAGCTGCACCGCTACAGACACTTGCTGATTTACTGATCAGGTCAATGTGTCTCTCTATCCTGTGTTTTATTTGTTTTCGTGTATTTGGTGGTGTGAAATTTTTGTGTATTTGAGCCTACTTAGTGATAGTTTAATTGTTATAAATGTTCATTTGTTAAGTGTAGGCCATATGCTGCTTTGTGTTAGAACTTGTGTAGTTTGATACGTACCGAGACTGTGGTTTAGCGTATGCACATAGATGATAAAGGCATTAGGACCCCTTCCATTGTGTTATCTGTTGATTGTTGATTCCACCCGCCCTAGTTAACCATGTTGAGGCTTATACCCTTCGTTTGTTACACCTTGTTTGACCCGCTTGATTACCAACCATGAATGACAAGTATGTTTAGAAGTATGTTATGAGAAAAAAAATGAAAAGAAAAAAAAAGAAAAAAGAAAGAAAAAAGAAAAAAAAAATCATTGTTATGTTCGTGTTAAATAAATGGGTCGAAAATCACCCAAAGTGTTAGTATCATTGTGAATAAGTTGTCATGGTTTGGTATGTTCTTTTGTGTTCGCCATATAAGCATAAAAAAATAATAAATAATTACCTCACCTTTACCCTTAACCCAAAACCCGTAAGTCCTTTTGATATGTGCTACGTTATTTGATACAGTGGAGGTGTGATTGCTATACAAGCTTATGATTGCAAAGTAGCGTAGTTGGTTGTGAGTGAATTACATACTAGCACATTACACGCTAGTCTTGATTGAGCCGAGAGGAGTGATTATTGTGAGGGGCGTGTGGCATGTGTGTAGTACCATAAGCATGTTAGTTTTAGTTAGGCAAGTCTTAAGCTGTTTTAAATGCGTATTATTTACTTGTCAGATTGTCAACCTCGATTGTGTTAGTCTATGGGAAGGGCATGACTTGGGGCCTTAAATTGTTGATTCGGTAAGGGATTTAATGGTGATGTGTTAATAAGGTGAGTAATGTGTGTAATAGTTGCTTGAGGACAATCAATGTTAAGTGTGGGGATGTGATGGAGAGTGTGAAACCCGGGTGTTAAAGTGTTTAAATTACATGTTTTAGTGCACTGTATGCGGTTATATATTTCGTATGTGATAACTACGAGTTCATGTGGCTTTACAGGTTAACCGTCTAAATCGGTGAAGTTGGATTGCTTAATGATGAAGTGGAATGACCATGGGTGATGACCGAGACATATTACATCATTCGGGAGTCGTTTGGGTCAAAGAGATAGCCAAAAGTGATCAGCATGTACTGGGCGTAACTTACTGTTCAAAGCGTTTGGTATATTCTGTTGTTGTCAGCATGTTCAAACCACAAGCATGGGCGAAGGATAAGGTATCTCCGGGGGGGCGCCCGACCCCCCGAACTTTTCAATGCGTAGTGTTATGAATAGTACTTTCGTATAGGTATATACGTTGCCGCCCCCCCCCCCCCCCCGGTTTTGCGAAAATTCGGGGGGGGGGGGGGGGGGGGCGTGGCTTCGCCAATGACCACAAGGGAAGTCAACAACATCATACATGCACGTGAAGAAGAGGCAACACATCAAGTCATCATTCTCAATATATATATACGCAGACAAGGAGGTGATTAAAAGTCAAAGAAATATCATCACCATCTCATCGACACAAGGGAATATTTGGGCCGCACATGGGCTTGGTGGAGGCAGAAGACATCACGCAGCCCAAGGTCAAATAAACAACAATAATCATCATCATCGCGGCAGTTTAGGAACATTGGTGGCTTTTTGGTGGGCCGACTTTAGAGAATTGGAGCAGACCACTCATGTGCACTACAGGGTTTGGTCAAATAAACATCATCATCACTAAGTAGAAATGGGCCGATTGGAGCAGACTTTTGGATTTTGTTTTTCGGATTGGGCCAACACATCATCACGTGAAGATTGGAGCAACAACACATCAATTTGAGATGAATTTTATATCATCTTCGACGGCAGAAGAGGGGAGTCTCGTAGAGAGAGGGTTTCAACCGTGGTTCAAGCCTACGAAGATCAATCTTACCATATGAGCGGCTAGTCTTTAATGGTTTTCTCCGGATGGAGGGTTTGTGTAATTAGGTACTTTTATGTGTTTTTAATCATTGTAACTTGATGATCTAAGCATTCGATGCTGTTCACCATGGATTTAATTGACTGATTGTAACTGGTTGCATTTATTTAAACCTTGATTTCTAAGCATTCAGTTCCCGAGAGTTCTAGTAATTGGGATATATTTGACATGGGATTAGGGTTTGTAATTGTAATTGATAATCATTCGATAACCTCCCGTTATGTATTGACCGGAGTACTTAGTCGTTGGTTATCACAATTGGTTAATTAGGTTAAACATTTATGTCTATTTGAATGTTTTGATTAAACACATAACTGAACTTGTTTGCAAACCTGAAATCTGAAGGAACCTTTCTTTTTCCTATTGTTTAAAACCTCAAGTTCTTAATTCATAATTTAGTTAATCCACAAATCAAACAATCATAAGTTTATTTTTTTATAGTTGTTAACAAATACTTGACGTTACACACTTTCCACAATCCTCCTCTGGTTCGATATCCGACTTACTCTAGCTACTAGTTTATTTCGGTTTTTGCATGTCACTAACGACATACATCAATTACACATAATATGAAAGCCCAATAGAAGCCAGCTGGAGAGCACTGAAGGCTTGGGATAGTGGCTATAAAAGTTACCTAAAATAAACAAGACATTTTGTTTTCAATAATTAGGGTTTATCTCTATCAATGTATTGTCAAATGAACTTGGGTTTTATCCCCATGAATTATTATTATAAAAAGTTCGGTGTTTTACTCTAATAAAAAAAAATATTTCCTAACTACGGTCCTGGTGTATTCCGCTGCCAAATTAATAAACACCGATACTTTCCGCTCTGAGTAGCTCACGGCCGCCCGCTCCCGGGGAAGGGTCGGGGGTTGCGACATGTATTGACCTCATCACATGTTTGGGGGATTTGATCACTCTTGATGTGTGCAATCGATGCTACCAAACATTTCGAGAAAAGCCATGTTTCCCTAAATGTGCCTCATATAACTTTTAAGTGTCACTCCACATATGTTTTTGCAAATATTGCTTGCCGTAGAGGTTAATTATACATTTACATAATTTGTATATACTTACCCGTAAAGTACTTTTATACATCTTTAAATACTCATTCCATTGGGCGGTGAAGGTGTCATACGATGTTTGATGAATTCGAACGTGCACTTTTTTGCAAAGGGGTAAAACCATGTTTCCCTTTAGCATCCCAGTGTTGCAAAAACATGACATATTTATCTAAACTGACGACTATTCATAGAAACATTTGCCGGTTCATTTGAAAACAACGCCCAAACATTTAGTCAAGATATATGGAATTATCGGCAAATAATTACGTACCAGACAATCATTAACAGGTTCACGATCGTTGGTTAAACGAGATCTTCTTGCTTATGTTCGTGAATTTTCAGGTTATTGTACTACCTTTTGGGTCACAACTATGATTGTTGTGATAAAAGCCTCATTTGCCTCGATAGATGATGACGATGATCATGAAGATGAATAAATAATTAGAGAAAATATTAGAAAGTATGCACAATAAGTAATTGTTCTGGAAAAAATAAATAAGATTAATAATTGATACTTTCATGTAAAAATTTGATCAATTTATTTTTTAAACAATTTCATAGTGGTTAATTTTTTCTTTTTAAACAGTTTTATAGTGGTTAGTTTTTTCTGGCATTAATCACGGGCATGATTGAGCTCATAGAACTACCTCATGCAACTCCTCACGCACACGGACGTGGTGTCACTGGTGTTCTTTTGTGGCTCACGCTCTACGTCACTCTCACACCACTTTTCTCACTTATGTTGTCAGGTCTGGAATGATATTCAAGTAATTAGTTCGACCAGATACGTAATTAACAAAATATAAGGAACAAAACCGTAATAATGTAATATGACCCACCTTAGAGCATTCACAATAGATCTCCTATATATTTGTGAGTGTGTTACTTATATCATAAACGAACAAAATATCCACCTCTATAACTTTTTTAGTATTTTTAAAAGTGATCATGACTTTAGGAGAGAAAAAATATAACAATAAAGTATACAAAATATGATTTAATTAAAAAATAAATAAAAAATAAAAACTTTTAATGTAATTATAAAAATAAAGATAAAGATATTGATAGGCTGTTTGGCGACATCTGAATGGTTAAGTGCTGAACCAGATCTGAAGCATTAAGTGCTGAACTAGTAAGAGGTCTGAATCACTAAGAGCCTATATAATGCTTAACCGTTCAGAGACAAATGTCTGACCAATTCAGGTTAAAGGTCTTAACCATTCAGACTCTGTATAACGCTTAACCATTCAGAGGCAAATGTCTAAACCATTCAGACATCTGCTCGTGAAACAAACAGTCTGAACCATTAAATATTGAACTAGTAAAAGGTCTAAACCACTTATAGCCTCATTAAGAGGTAAACAAAGAGCTCATGAATCCCTAATCAACCATAAGTTAAATAGCAAAGTTGGTAATTTTGGCCTTTTGCTTTATAAAGAAAAAGCAGACAAATTTGAAATCAAAGTGATGCTGCCAAAGCGAGCCTATAACAAACACTTCCCAATCAATCAATTCAATTCAAGTAACAACAAATCCTCCTCCTCCTCCTCCTCTTCAATCCCTTCAATTATTGACTCCATTTTCTCATACTCCTCCTTTAAATCCCAACCCCAGTTTACACCATCCACTTGTAGTCTTTTACCTCTTCTACAATCCAATAATATTAGTAGTTGACGTTTGGTTAGAAATCATAAAATCGAAATTATATATATAGAGAGAGAAATGGGTGCCTGTGTTTCATCGCATCACAAATCTTGTGCAATGAAGGTCCACATATCATCCGGGTCTGATCGTAAACCTGATAATCACGTCGCGATCATACCTCATTCGCCGATTAAAGAAAAACTTCCGATCATCCATGGCAATCTTCCTGTTAAACCTCAGCTGCCTCCTCTTCAATCAACCGATGAATCTCTCCATTTTGGTATTGTTTTTCCTTCTCTACCCTATGTTGTTTGTTTCATTAAATCGGGAAGGACTGTTTCAAAATTTTGTCTAAATTGGTTGTTGTGTTCATCGTTTCGGTTTTCATTATGGGTTTTGTCACTTTGTGACTCTGCCTGATCATTGGTGGGTGGGTCTATTTGCAACACTTTATCAAATCCCAAGTTATTCTGTTTCCGGTTAAACGTGCTTGAGTTAAGCAATCCACGATGGGTGAATTTCTGAGAAGTTTCCACCCGACAAAATAAAATAAAATAAAATCCGTAAGCTCTTTGTGCGCAGAAGGAATAATATTGGTTTGGCATGAAGGTCCATATGTTGACTTTTGATTTTTTTTTTTTTTTGGTTTTATTGAATATTCATTTGGTCTTGTAATTGTTTGGTGGGTCTATTGAACTTATTGATATTAGTTTCTTATTTGCAGGTAGTAAAGATGAGACGTTTTTCGATTCACAAGCATGGTTAGAATCCGACTGTGAATCGGATTTCATGAGTGTAAATGGAGGTATGATCAAAAGTTTATTTTACTTTAATTTATTTACTTTTTTGCTTGTGTAATATATTGTTCTTATTTGTTGTTTTTTGAATTGAAATGATTTAATTTGCAGAATTTACACCATCAAGAGGCAATACACCGATGCACGGTAACTTCGCTGCCACAACTCCACCAATAAAGGGTGGCGCACCCGCCGTTAATAGCTACAACGACAAGCTTTCTATGGCCGTATCTCAGCCATATACTTGTCCAATAAAGAAGAGCAAGAGGCTTTCTGAACTTTTCAGTGAGAGTCCAAGAGTGAACCGTAACTTTGATGAGGAAACTGTGGGTAGCCTTGAAGCGGCAGCAGTTCATGGTGGTGAGTTAAAGCCGAAGAGAGAGAAATGGGCGGAGATTGTGCGGGTTCCAGGGTGCTTACCGAGGGTGCTTTCTAGTCGTAGGTTTGTAACTCAGCAAACGGGTGTAAGAGGAAAGTAAGCTTGAGCCTTTACCCTGCCCCTGACCGTGATGCTTGGTTATGAACCGGTTCTCAGAACTATAATCAAGAATGTACAGAAACGAGAAGTGGTATCTCGTATATCTAATGATTTTGTAACTCCAGTTATACTCTTCTTATTTTCTTAATCTTTAAATATAACCATGCATATTAAACATAATTGAAATTTGTCACATAACATGACATAACTAAACACGGATGATCCTAGCATTGGATCGGTTTAGTTCTTCTTTTATGCTGTGATAAGAGGATTTGAAAATGTGTTTTGAAAAGATTATGTGATATTGAACAGTTTGAATAGGATACTTAATTACTTAGTACATGAACCAAAGTTATATTTATGTCAGGAAATGATCAAACGTTACATATTGTATAGAACATAGAATACAGTCAGATTGAACGAACCCAACTGAACGTGGATGATTATGAACCTACAATTTTGGTTTGGTTGTTCGATTACGTGATAAAGGGGTTTGAATGTTGAATGTGTGTTTTGAAAGTGATTTTGTGATATTCTTAGGAAATAACCAAACATTACATTCATCACCAAATATTGTGATATGGATGTGCTTTTATTGTATACAGTTGCATATTGCTTTCATATTCATGTGAGATAAGGAGAGGCTTCAAATCAAAATCTCCCAAATTAATTATAGCCATATAAAATTTATAATTGTAAGCTTAAAAATAATCCATCTTTCATATCATATTAACTATTAGTGACAAGCTATGTTACAAAACTATCCTTTAGACGCGTTTTATCTTTAACAAAAATACAGATTCTCAAAGTACTCAAGATTCACAACTAAAAAGATCTTTTAGTAGCCTTGATCTTTTATGTACGAGGCATGACTACACAGACTGTTCTCTAATTATTTTGGGTCTTATATCATATCAATTAAATGATATAAAGATGCAATCTTGTGTCGACCAGAACACTGCCCAACCTATAAGTGGTGCCTAAACACTTTTATGTACACAAATAACATCATAATGTACAAGAAAAAAAACTATTGTGTTATACTTACGAAGATAGGCTCACCGCATCTCTCGCTATACACTGGTAGCATTACTCTCAAAGATAACGTCGCTCTATCTTGATTTACACTGGCTAGCTCATAAAATCGAGTGATTTAAAGTCCATTTTAATTGGTTTTATTTGTTCTCGCAATAAAGTACATCGATCAATATGGACTGATAGATCCAAATACACATTACACCAATTCTTATAAGCAGCAGAGGTTGATTATCAGAGTTTTATATTTAACTACTAAATTATTAATCAAATTATTATTGTTTTGTCAATATTAGAAAAGTCTATTTCCGTAGTCAATTTTAAATTAAATATCCTTTGTTTGTGTAATTTAGTCTCGACCTTGGGATGTTTTCATTGGACATACTAGCTAGGGCTATAAATGAGTCGAGCCAGGTTGGACACAGGCTCGAGCTCGAACTTAAAGGAGCCAACTTGGCTAATTAGAGCAGAAAAGTTGAGTTCAAGCCCGACTCGTAAAAAGCTTGAACTAGTTCATGGCCATCAAGCCTTCCTGTTATTCTTTTTTAACATATATATGTTATTTTTGTTTCTTTTTTCAATATTTTTATGTCATATTATTATTATATACACTAAATTTGTGTTTAATTTAAACAAGCAATCGAGCGAGCCAACCTTCACCCAGGCTCTGCTCGACTCTGTTCATTTACAAACAAGCTTTTATTGAGCCTCGCTCTAGCTTTTTGAACCAATGTTTTAAAAACCGGTTTTTAACCATACCTGGTTGGGCTTAGAAATGGTTTAACCGGTTGTACCGGGTTATGCCAGATGGTTCAACCGGTTAACCAATTAACCCTATAATTTCGTAAAAAAAAAAAAAAATACTTCAACTAAAAAAAAAAATCTAAAAGTACATAATTACATAATTAAAAATAAAGTTTCCAAGAAAGTTCTATTGAATAGAAGTTTATGAAATGCTTATGGCATTGGAGTGTTGAATGCATCAAATTTATGATGAAATTTACTATTATCGTCAACCTCATAACTTTAGGTATTTAACACTCATCTTAATCCTAAATAGATGTTAACAAACAATTCATATTTTTTTAATTGTTTAAGTTGATCTTGGATATACTAATACACATGGTCAATATCTGATGATTAAAACGTAAAAGATGTCATTTTTAACAATCGATGTAATTGTCACAATTAACAATCTTAATACAAACTATTTGCAATGTTTCATCTTGAATTTGGTCTAAAGAATGACTCGTCATGATTAGTCACAAATTTTTAAATTTTTTTTTTTTAATTTTTCTGGTGCGAAATTATGCTTTGGAACTTGTTCCTAGGTGCAACATTGGGCTAAACGAAACTGGTTCGCCAGTTCAAACCGGTTATACCGGAAAAACCGCCGCTTCAATCCAAGACTGAATACCCCATTTAAACCGGATCTTGTCGTATCGAACTCACCACCGGTATGCGGTTAAACCGGTATAACCAGCCAATTTGAACCGGTTTTTAAAAGATTGTTTTGAACAACCCTAGAAAAATTCAAAAAACACACTTTATGCCAATTATTGACTATTGAGCATATGGTAAAGAATAAAGAACGGTAAAACAGCTTATGAGCAACGCAAAAACCCCACACACTCACTCCCTTTTTAATCTATTTTCCAACGACTCTACGATGACGACGGCGATAGACGCCGTGATGGAGGCCGCTTCCGGTCCTCATTTCTCCGGCCTGCATCTCGATGCCGGATTCCATTCTTCTCCAAGATCTCCGTCGACCTCCATTCTTGCTGAATCAATCAAACAGCCATTCGTCATCGGTATTTTTATACTTTTATCAATCTTTGCGTTTATTAAACCGATTAGTTAACTAATAAGACAATCAGTTGTTGGAATTTTGTGTGTATTTGATTATCTTGTATTTTTTTAGGGGTTTCTGGTGGTACTGCTTCTGGTAAGACGACGGTTTGTGACATGATTATTCAACAGCTTCATGATCACCGTGTTGTTCTTGTCAATCAGGTGATGTGTTGTTATTAACCTGCATTTTTAGTACGGTAGTAAAGGCTGATAATGAGAGTTTTTGAGTGATACTGGTCCCACTAGAACGGGTTGAAAAGTGTACGAATGAATATAATTAAGGTTCTGTTTGATGCTGATGTTGACCATATGTGTTCATTATTTTTTTATTATTCTTATTAGGCAAATTCGATTTTAATAATCTAAACTACGACTCAGTGAGCTGATTATTATAATCCGTACTCAACAATTTAACCGATAGCACTCTTAACTTTCACTTTCGTTGCCAATGACAATCTCAGTCGCATAATTATCACAGATTTACACTTGATGGATACTTGATTTCGCTCACAAGAAAAGTACATTTCCCCGTTTCACTCATAATCATCTCTGTGGGCGAAATCAAGTGTAAATCAGTGATGATTATGTTGGGATTGTCCTCGGCAACGGAAGTGAAAGTTAGTTGTGTCACTGGTTAAATTGTCGGTATGGATTATTGTCGACTGATGGGTCATAGTTTGGAATATTAAAATCCAATGTGCCTTATTGTTGTTATATCCCATTTGAGGCCGGTGCTTGCATCTACTAAGCCCCTGGTCACTTCAAAGAATATTACAACTCTATTGTGTATTTCAGGCTCCTATCAAGTTTTAATTATAGATGCTATCAAACATTAATAAATAATGAGTGGAGAGCATTAATGGGCTTTCTTAGTTTTACATATTTGTCCAAATATCATCTATGTTGTCAAAAGCGTGTGAGGCGCGCGCCTAGGCAACCGGCGCAGCGAGTCGCGGCTATAGCGACTGGTGGTGGCTCAGGCGAGAATATGGGTTTTTCTGTAAAAACGCTGCTCAGGCGAGCGCCCAGAACCAGGCGCAGATGAGAAACGGCGTGGGCTTTAAACTTGTGACTTGTGAGGCGCAATGAAGAAGATAAAGGAGTGACAAACCGATTTAAGTGCAGCAATCGCCTTCTGTGTCTTCGTTCTTCTCACGTTCCTTATTTTTTTTTTTTTTTTTTTTTGCAAGAGCGGCAGTCTTTTTCTTTGCATATACTCGTAGGGTTTTATTGTTTGCGTATTTAAAAAAATATTAGGCTTTCCTTTTCTATTTTTGTTATATTTGAGCTTTTCTTTTTATTTGCTACTGAGATTTCTGTATCCATGATTTGTGCCATAAATCTTTCAATTAACCTTTCAACATTTGTTTTGATATAGTTTACTACTATTAACTTTTTTATATTCAGCGTCTTTATATCTTATTTTCTTATTTATAACAGCTTTTATTTTTCTTATATGAATTATATATATAATAATTAGATTTTTATTGTATTTGTAAAATAGTATTAATGTAATGATTGTTTAAGGCCTATTATTAAACTAGCCCTAAACAAGTCTAAAACCCCTAAAACTAGTATTTTTCTAATCTGCACCTCACTTAAAAAAGCTCTCGCTTTTTTAGCGCCTTGCGCCTAGGCTCCGGGCGAGACATATGCGCTTTAAGTGCGCCTTGCGCTTTTGACAACATAGTATACCATGTTAGGACACCTAAAAAATATTTAGAAGCTTTCATTGCGTCTCATGATGCTGACACACACTAGGCTTGCTAGATACAAGATTTCTAGTGTTTAGGTTTGTTGATCAACTTATGCATGGAGTGCTTTTTTGTTTTTAGATAGTTTGTTGTTTTTAATTCCTGATTCTTTCTTTGTTGCAAATAGCTAACTTCTATACCTGAATGAAAAGAATCCTTGAAGTTCTCTAACATTTCTTTTCTGTCTGTTGTGTACTTATATAGGATTCATTTTATCGTGGGTTGACTGCTGAAGAATCTAAACGGGTCCACGAGTATAATTTTGATCACCCTGGTAATGTTCTTATTAATTTAGGTCATCATTTTTCAATTTGCCACCTCATGCTGTAAATTAAAAAATTCTTGTTGCTGCAGATGCTTTTGACACAGAGCAAATGTTAGAGTGCATTGAGAAGCTCAAAAAAGGAAACTCGGTACATCTTCCAATATATGACTTCAAAAACCACAGGCGATGTTCTGAATCCTTCCGCCAGGTACTCGCTTCTAAACTTACTGGCTTGATTGGAATGCAGCTGCCAGGTTAATATTACCAATTTACCAAAATCTTACCGTTAAAGATTACTCCTTAACTTGTTTTTTGTGTACCTGTCAGGTTAATGCATCTGATGTAATTATCTTGGAGGGAATACTGGTTTTTCATGATCAAAGGGTTCGTGACTTGATGAATATGAAGATATTTGTAGACACAGGTGTTTATTATTATTCTTAAGCTTTCATTCTATGATCCCTAATTGTAACCGTATTTTGTGGAGCCTACAATTTATTCTTTAGTCTTTGTGTATGTATGAAGTCTTTCTATATTTCATATAATGGTTGCAGTAATACCTTCTGTTGACCTCATTACGATACGTCGATACCAAATTATAACTAACTTATACATTTGTCCTGATTAATGAATTTATATTCATTGCGCTAACTAACATCAGTAACATGTCTTCTTTATTTGTTGACAAATATATGTACTAGATGCTGATGTTAGGCTTGCTCGTAGAATAAGGCGAGACACAGTTGAGAGGGGCAGGGATGTAAATTCTGTGCTTGAGCAGGTAAATTTCTCTACTTTTTAAAATTCTCAATGAGTGTCTCTTTGGAGTTTTCTTAAGGTTCGTCAATCATCTAGTTCTGACCAACATCTGGCAAAACTATTCTGTGCAGTATGCAAAGTTTGTTAAACCTGCTTTTGATGATTTTGTTCTTCCCTCAAAAAAGTATGCTGATGTCATCATACCAAGAGGAGGCGATAATCATGTGGCAATAGACTTGATAGTGCAACATATACGCACAAAGCTTGGTCAGCATGACCTTTGCAAAATATATCCCAACATATATGTAATTCAATCAACATTCCAGGTATACATGACATGTGGATAAACAACATTATTCTGATAATTAAATTATTATTATTAGTAAATAGTAAGACATGTACATTGATTGAAGACCTGTGTTACAGATTCGGGGCATGCATACTTTAATTCGAGATAAAGAGATATCAAAGCATGATTTTGTATTTTATTCGGACCGGCTAATTCGACTGGTTGTGGAGCATGGCCTTGGTCACTTACCATTTACTGAGATGCAGGTAGTCACTCCGACAGGTACGGTTTACTGTTTTTTTTTTTATGAAATTACTTAAGGTGCTGGAAATTACTGGATGCATGTTGTTATTGTTGTATGAGTAACTGCTAGAAATTAAGTAAAAGAAGGTGAATTTGCATGAATAAGAAAATAGCAATTTTTCACTTGTAAATCTTTTCGAAAGTTGCCTCAATATCATTGATAGGTTACTGTTATTGCAGGATCGGTATATAGTGGAGTTGACTTTTGCAAAAAACTGTGTGGTGTCTCTATCGTTCGAAGGTGAGTAATTCTTAAACATTAAAAGATGTGTTATTGTGAGTGCTTGTTATGTATAAGTGCTTGTTTTTTTGTTATCGTAAAGGACACGCTTTGTTATTTCACCTAAACGGTTTTTGTTTACTTCATGGTCTGAGACTATCTAGATTGGGTAATGAATCAGTGTCGGGTTGTAATGTAGAATGTTTACTGTTGAATGCAATTTAGTAACCGATTTTTTTTTTTTTACTTTACAGTGGTGAAAGTATGGAGAATGCATTGCGTGCATGTTGTAAAGGCATAAAAATTGGAAAAATCCTTATCCACCGTGATGGTGACAATGGGAAGCAGGTAAATATCTCTTGTTTTATTGTCTGATAAATTATATTTTTAGTTTTTCTTGCACATTCTTTGTGGACATATTATATTATATTATATTATTATTATGTATGAAAAAATATATATGTTTCATAATATGTGCAGCTTATCTATGAAAAGCTCCCAACAGACATTTCAGAAAGACACGTGCTTCTCCTTGATCCAGTTCTTGCTACAGGTTGGTAGATATATTTTTCAGAAAGACACTTCACTCTTTGATTTTTGTTTGTTCGTTGAACATGTTAAATACATCGTTAGTCTTTTCAAGTCCCAAAGTTATTGCAACATTCGACCAAGATGATGGTTTTATAATAAATGATAAACAATGGACAACATTGAACATTGTAACTCAAAAACTTATGAGAAATGGTAATGTAGTTTTTAAAAGGACAACTCAGGGAATTCATGAAGTTCTGCAAATTCAGTGTGATGGATCATTATCAATTTGATTGCAAACTGAACTACCGTTGTGTGTGATATGGCTTACAGGTAATTCAGCTAACCAGGCAATTGAGCTACTGATACAGAAAGGAGTGCCAGAATCACACATAATATTCCTCAACCTCGTCTCGGTGAGTTAATATGTGTGACTCAGATTCATGGTCATACTATACTACCTATGTAGAGCTGGAAAGTTTGGTGCTCAACATTTCCACATACGTATTCACGCCCTTTTGTATTTATTTAGGCTCCAGAAGGAATACATTGTGTTTCAAAACGGTTTCCTTCAGTGAAGATAGTAACATCAGAGATAGATGTTGCTTTGAATGAAGAGTATCGCGTTATACCTGGTCTTGGGGAATTTGGTGACCGTTACTTTGGTACCGACGACTGACTGATGATAATAAGATGATTAGTGATTGGTATAAGTGACAACCAACCGTCATGAAGTTCTTTTCCCTCTTTTTAAAATTAATCAACGTAAAGGTACTACTCCTACGATGGAAGAAAAATGACATTTGTTACCATTTGATGTGTTTAAACTTGGTGTGTTTGGTGGCATTTATTTAGTTAATATTAGAGCCGCTGGGAAGGGAATTTACAAATGCAGAATTGTTTCGATTTAGTATTCTTTTACCAGCTACAATTGTTGGTTCTCTGCATCTTTCCCTAGGTTTATATTTTCTTCTTAACATTTTTGGAACAACATATCTTTTCAAATCTTTTGGAGAATAAGTTCTGGTGATTAAAAATGTTATTATTAGTTATTAAAAGATGTTTATAATATCATTGACTAGCAGGTTTCCTTTGGTGATGATGCTGGGAAAATTTTATAGAATAGTAACCAAGTTTAACATGTGTTCTACCAAAGTCACTTAAACTTTTTTTTGTCTCTATAAAGTCACTCAACTTTCAATTTTGTTCCAGTCTTATGCGTTTATCAGGTTAAAAGATTACCTTGATGGCTTGTCAGTTAATCCATATTTTTATTAATTTTTGTTAGTAATTATTTATATGCTCATCTTAAACCCTAACCGCCAGCCACGTTTGCATCCAACACCACCAAGAACCACCGCCCACTTCAACATCTACTTCTCAACCTAATTCCGGCGAACTTGATTCCGGCAGCAATGAATCAGCTAGAACTCCGATCAATTCTTGTAGTATGTTCCCGGTGTTGCACCGCAGCATGAACATCAACAGAACGGATATCTTGCTCAATTGCAGCCAAGATATGGATAATCCTGAATCTGTAAATTATTGAAATGTGGTGTTCCATGCAAATTGTGTTTATGAAATTAGGAATTCATCGTTTCTTCCTTTTTATTGATAAACTTATCCATATTTTCTATTAATCTTTATGTGGATAATCTTGAACCTGCAAATTATTCAAATGTGGTGTTCCATGGAAAACGTGTTTATGAAATTAGGAATTCATCGTTTGTTATTTATTTACTTTTTTATTTTTTTGAATAAACTAATCCATATTTTTTATTAATCTTTTTAATTGAAAAGGCCATGTCATTGTTTGTATATTCCATGTAGGCATTAAAAATTTAAAAATGAAAAGTTACCTGACACATTATCAAGGTAACTTGTTAACCTGATAATTACGCTAGATTGAAACAAAAATTGAAAGTTGAGTTACTTGAGAGACACAAAAAAAGTTTGAGTGACTTTAGTGGAACAAACGTGAAACTTGGTTACTATTATGTGATATTTTCCAAATACGGAATAATAAAAGTTTATTTAACGCAATATTTGGTTTAATTACATAAAGGGCACTCGTGTATACAAAAGAAAGAACTGTTACTTTGATGAATTTGTACTTCCATTGGCTGTTGAATGTAATATTTAAAAAAAAAAACTAATAATGATAAAAATAATATTACTATTAAGATTAATACTAATACTATTAACAATTTGCAACCTCCTAAACAATTCTCTAATCTGATTGATCTACATGTCACATTCTTTTGCCTAGTTCTTTTAACATTCATGACCATCATCGCCGAAACAATAAGCACAACCTTTGTGCAAGAGACGGGACGATTGAGATTCATCAGATGGTGTCGTCGCTTAAAGCTATAAACACACCGTAGTAGGTTTTGTGAATTAAAAATACACATAAGGTGATTTAGGATGCCTTAAACTTAAAAATTCACCTAATTCATCAGATTTTCACCTGTTTTTAACCAAATTTCAATATTAGTTGTAAGTTTTTTTTTTAAGTTTGATTTAGGATGCCTTAAACTTAAAAATTCACCTAATTTTTTTTTAAATAGTAAACTGCAATGTTACCCCTGTGGTTAGGGGCGAATGCCACCCTTACCCCCTATTTTCAAAAAATTGTTATCTTACCCCAGACGTTTTCAGATTGCATCAATGTACCCCCCTTAACGTGAAAGACGTTTTTGCCCCTAATAATAAAAAAATAGAAATAATTGACACATTTACACCCTGTGCTTTACCTCCGCAGACACGTTTACACCCTGTTTTATTATAGTGTCTTCTCCAGCGATGTTCTGAAAGCATCTGGTGGTGGAACGAGTGATAAGGATGTGTGTAGTGGTCGGAATACGCTTCTCCAGTGGTCGGAATATTGTCGGAGTGGTCGGAACATCGCCGGAGAAGACACTTTGATAAAACAGAGTGTAAACATGTCAGCGTAGGTAAAACACATGGGGTAGAATTGAAGTTTATTGAATAAATATGGGTAAGATTATGAAAATGCTTGGTAAGATTACAGATTTACCCTTTCAGGGATACCTTGATGCAATTAGAAAACGTCAGAAGATAAGACAACACTTTTTTAGAAATATGGGATAAGGGTGACAGTTGTCTTCGTCCAAAATCACTAAGGGATAAAATTACCGTTTATCTAATCACTAATTTTTACTTTTGTAGTCCCCCCCCCCCCCCCGGCTTTGTTAAACAAATTACCAAGATTGTTCTAATAGTATCGGGACAGGGCCGATAGGCTCATCATATTATTCGATGTTACCATTTTGCCCAACGGCCGGAAAAGATGTTTGTTTTGTGACACATTTATCCATTCCCGCGCCACCACTACGCCACCGCCGACCAAAAATGTCCGTCTTCTTCCTCTCTGCTCCGCCGTCCATCTCTGTCTTAAGCCACCGCTCTACCACCACCACCTCCGTCACCTGCTGCTCCTCTCTTCAGACACTACCGCAACCACTATCGCATCCACAACCGTCATTATCTTCACCGTTATCGTCAAATTCATTGCTTACAAACTCTAAAACTTCCTCAGGATGCTCGCTCAACTGTCCTCACTTCGATTCGTACGTTACTCCACCACTAATTTTGAAATTCAGTTCTTTCTCCCTGTATACATACTGAATTGTGCTTGAATTTTACAGGTGTTCAGGGTGTACTCACGAGGATAATCTCCATCGTCCGGTTGTATTACAAGAGGCCACTACCTTCTTTAAGAAGCTCGGTGTCTCCGATTTCACTTTCGATACTTGTAGGCTGGTATTTCTTCTTGCAAACTACTCTATCCCTCCTTTAATGACATTTAGTATTAAGTAAGTTGCTTTTAAGTTTTTGATATCTAGTCTAACAGTGGCAATAATTTTTAGATAGGTTTCAGGTTTGAATATGTGAAATCTATCCTTAACAGTTACAGTCCCTATATTAGGATCTGGCTGCAAACACACACACAAATAAACTGTAGAAAAAATAAAGAACACAAGGATTTACACGGTTCGGTCTAGGTTAGTCTTTACTGAAGTGATAATCAAATTGCAAGTAGCTGCGTTAGTGAAATGGCAATTTTGAAAGATATTTTATGTTTATTGCTTTTAAATCCTTTTAGATCTATGTCTAAATGGAAGATCCAAAAGATAGCAATTTGTGGGATATTTTTTTTCTTGGTGACAGAGAATGATGTAGAATTCTCTAAACAACACTGGTTCAAACGTAACGGCCAAAGGAACAGGATAGGCTACAGTTAGTTCGGATACAGAGAACACCACCGAACTAAACTGTAGGGCTGGATAGAGCCTAGAGGCTATGAACAACTTGAGATATAGAATTCGCCACTCAAGCTATTATATAGGACAAAATATTTTAAACCGAGATACATATGCACCACTCGAATGGAATTTAGGTTCCAAAGATGAGCATTCAGTTTTGCCTGACCTGAACTAGCACTGGAATAGCTTTAACCCACGAGTTGCGAGATAAAACCAAACAAAGTTTCTTCTAATATTCTTCTCTGCTATTTTTATTTCCATACTTTATTTTAAATAGAAGAGATTACAAGAAGTTATTTTTTAAAACACAAAACTACCCTTGACTCCACTCACCTAATTACTAGAAGAAAGTAAACAACAAAAGAAAAATGAAACGTGCCTGAAAAGAAAAAAGGAAAACAATAATTTAAATTGAATAGAAGTGGCTTGCTGACGGGTTTCGGTGAACCGGTTTACATCAGAGAGTGTACTGTAAATAAAGCTCATGTAGAAACTAACTTGCTTTCAACTGCAGTGGGGATGGAGGTGCCGAGCGAAACTCGCCATTCGCGGGTCATCAACTGATCCTCTGATTGGGCTCTATGAAGAGGGTACACACAATGTAGTTGATATACCTGATTGCAAAGGTTTGAATTTGTGCATCCCGACTTTTAATTACCATTCGAGTTCTTTCTGAGCTAACTGTACAGTTCTTCACCTTTTATATGTGCAGCACATCATCCAAACATAAATGCTGCAGTGGAGCTGCTGAAAAAAGGCTTGTTCTAAAATTCTGAACTTGCTTTATTTCTGGAATGTATAAGAAGTTCGTATGATGACGTAGGTTCTTTCATTGTTCTTTCTGTCTTGCTTTGAACTTTTTTCAGGTATAAAGATTCTAAACATCGAACCTTATGATGAAGACGAACGGACTGGTTATCTGAGATATGTTCAGGTACAACATGTTTTCAGTATAAAGGAAACTTAATTATTATTTGCGAGTTAGTGGCATATTTCTATATGCTAATTCAACGGTAATCTGTAGATGGCTGTCACTACATACAACACATCTCTCCCTGCTTCTGAAAGATATAGAAGTGGTCAGTTATTAGTGCTGCTCAGTATTTTATCCTCTTTGTGAAGCTTGTGTTTGACTATTCAAAAGTTAAAACTACCTTGGATCTTATATTGCGATGGTTATTTTTCAATTTACAGGTAGAGTACAAGTTTCTTTAGTTTGGAACGCACGAAGTGAGACGTCGGCAAGTTCAGAAAAGCTAAACAACTTAGCTACGGTAAGACTATGTAACTTCTCTCCTTAGAACATTGTGATGTCGCGTACATGAAAATTAAATACTTTTCCATTTTTTTGTTAACTAAAAGTTAAAATAAAGATAATGATTTTCTTTATGAAAGACCCGACTCCTCCATCGTTAATATCCCTTTGCTATGTATACTAACTTTGATAAATTTGTTTTTGTGGTTTGCCTTGTAGTTCTTGTGGAGAAATGGGGGCCCAAACAGTGAAGTTCATTTAATTCATTCTGTTTGGGCAAACTTCCAAACATCAACTAACAATGTGAGTGACCTATTTTTTGTTACTGTGTTTCTATTAAGGATCAACTAATTAAACTTACTTTTATCGGGTTATGAAGGTAATTTTCGGAAATAGATGGAGGCATCTATTAGGAGAAAGAGATTTCTGGGAGCATGTTGGAGGGATCGATGTTTATTTGCCTCCATCGAGCTTCGGTCAAGCAAATACAAGGGTGAAAACCTTATCCATCACAAATTTGTTTTGGTTTAAACTTTATTGTCTATATAGTTAGCACTTTCATGCATTGTGTATGTGTGTGATGTTACGTGTTATACTTCAGGCCTTTGATTCGTTGCTTCAAAAACTACATAAATATGTCCCTATTGGTTCATCGGTGACTGACTTATATGCTGGAGCTGGAGTCATTGGATTATCACTGGCTTCCACAAGGAAATGCAGGAAAGAAATGTTTATATGTTGTTTGTTCTGTCTAATTTCAAGTGTTTCTGAGCTTATTTTATTAACTACTTATACCTTTTTCTTTAAATATTGATATTTTCAGGTCAGTTAGATGCGTTGAGATTAATAAAGAATCTAAGCTTGCTTTTGAGAAGACAATTGACCGGTTGCCAAGCTCCCTTGACAGCAGCATTAGCTGGCATCATGCTGACACTTCAATCGTTAGTATTAAATCTTCAATCATGCATTCTTATTATTTGTTTAGTTTAGGGTCATACATGCAGTAATCTCTTGATAACTTTTAGGGTAAATTGCCATTTTAGTCCCTGAGGTTTGGCCCAAAACGCCACTTCAGTCCAAATAGTTTTTTTTTCTCCTTTTGGGTCCCGACGTTTGCAAATTTTTGTCATTTTCGTCCAACCCACTAACTCCGTCAAAAAATGTCAGTTAACACAGGGGTATTTTGGTCAGATTACACATTTTGTTTTTGCTATTTTCATCGAAAACCCATTTTATACCCATCTTTTTGTAATCATGTAAAACGGGTTTTGGATGAAAATGGCAAAAACAAAAATATGTGTAATCTTACCAAAAAACCCGTGTTAACTGACCTTTTTTTACGGAGTTAGTGGGTTGGACGAAATGACAAAAAATTGCAAACATCAGGGACCCAGAGGAGAAAAATAAACAACTTGGAGTAAAGTCGCATTTTGGATCAAACCTCAGGGACCAAAATGGCAATTTACTCAACTTTTACTAGCATTACCTCCATAAAGTTGTTATAAACTGTTGTAGAACCAACATTTGATTCACATACATCTCTCAGGAACCACTTTCTTGGCTTGTGGGGTCAGATATTCTTGTGGTTGACCCTCCTAGAAAGGGGCTTGACCCGTCTTTGATTGGTGCTTTACGGGACATTAAATCAGCAGAGCGTAAAGCCATGACACTTGAAAGGTATGCATAGATGCAATTTTTTAGTTGACTTTTATAGTCAAGTTATGATAAGAAATGAAGAATCTGAAACTGTTATGTGTTTTCAATATTGTAACTGTAGCCCAACCTTCAAGGCGAAAGATGAAAAAAGACCTTGGATATTACGTGCAAGAGAAGATTCAGTTCAGATTCCTAGCAGAACCACACAAGAAGAAAATCGGTCATTACCTCAAACACTTATATATATAAGTTGTGGCTGGGAAAGCTTCAAAGAGGTACTTCTAGTTCTCGTTCTTTTAAAATGGTTGTTAAAAGCTGCATTTAGAGGTGGCAATATGGCGGGTCAAGTAACGGGTATTTTGTACCGCTTAAAACATATTCGATTGACCTAAAACACTTTCTGTTCAAATGATTTAATTTTTTTAAGATAATTATGGCATCATGTTTCATCAATTGTCTAATTTTTAATAAAATTTGTTAGGAGGGTTTATGCATCAAAAATACACTTAGGCAACTTTTGACACATGTTTTGTTAATCCAAAACGAGTTTTTATAATATTTCATCGGTAATTAGACATGTTTCCCTTTGAGTTTTACATGTTTGACCAGATCAACCGTTCACAAGTAAATCGGTCAATAATACCGAAAATACCATGGCTAGTTCCATCCGTGTCTGATTTCCATGTAATTTTTCTGATGTGCATGAATTGTTTTACAGAATTGCACGGCCTTATTGTCAAGCAAGGCCTGGCATTTGAGTAAAGCCCATGGTTTCAATTTCTTTCCTGGTACCCAGAGGTACATCTCTTTGTGTTAAGTGATTTATTATTTCACTTTGTACAATATGCTGATTAAATTTGAATAATATCTAATCATACTTGATTATTGTTAAAATGTTCAATACAGCATTGAAATTTTGGCTGTATTTAAGCGAGGACCTGGAGCAAGTGTCAAGAAAAAGAAATCCGGGAAGAAGAAAAAGAAGAATAAACTCGAGAAACAATCCTAAGATGTAACCTTTTTTGTGTACAACCAGCTAAACAATGCAATCTTAAGCGTAATAATAGGAAGTATTTTATCTTTTTGTGTCGATAGTATTTGAGGTCAGACATTCTTTATATAAAACGTGCTTACAATGCTTATTCTTAGTTATAAGTTACCAAAACAAATATCTTGTAAAGATTAGCGACATATCTACACTACAAATATGACCAGTTTCTCGCTTTCTTGTACCAAATAACAAAAGAGCATATGTTATGTTTTTTTTTTCTCATAAACAGGGGTAATACACTAAATTAAACAATACATCCGGGGATTTAGTTTCTAAACAACAAATATACGCAGTACATCGTAAGATCATAACACAGTTTCGCAAGTGATGACTTGCAGGAATCAAAAGCATTTTCCCGACTCAATTTAGAGGACTGTCTTCAGGCATTTCCCAGTTATCGTTATCGTCATCCTTCTTCTTGTTCACACTTTCCGTCTTTTCATCATTAAAGTTTCTGAATGGGCCACGTCTGTAATTTCCCATTAAAACACAACTCTAGTTAACACTTCATCCTTCCCAATGACACATAAAATATATAGATAACAAAAAATCGTTACAACAGTTGTATTACATGTATAACATAACCCAGCAACCAAATATTATCATATCGGGTCCTTATAAGTTATATCATTACACCACCCCTCAACAACGGACACCAAGGCACCTATATATGGGCCATATAGAACAGCGAGGAATAGGTGATACTGGCCGTATGGGTCATATCACTTGTCGCGTCCATCATATCTTGTCATGTCACACTATCATACGACCCATATGAGGACTTGTGTTGGGTTACCACATCAATGGTGTACCAATATCATCGTCATTATATATCCTATGAAAGTAGAAAAGCATTTGACTTTTGTGGTCAAACTAATGCAATACACGTAACACCACGAGTGCACCTCAAGTTATGTTATCCAGAAACATAAGTATCTACCATCCTAGTTCTGTTCAACAAGTATAGATCACAATATCTTAAGAAAATCGATTCAATTCTGTTCAGTTTATGGTCAAAATACAACAACTCATTTGACCCTCAAATCAAACCCTTTTCTATTTCAAACTTATCAGATGACTGGCTTCTTTCATGTACTACACATATTCCTCTACAGATTTTATACATTCAAATGTTTAAAGTTCATATACCTGAGAGCAATATCATATCAGCTTTATTTTGTAATTTTGCCCTAGGTCATAAATAACTGCATTAAACTCATATAAATTCAATCAATCATGAGAAAATGGAATAACCTGCGTCGATTGCGCTTAGCAGCCTCACGATGCTTCCGCTTCTTCTCCTCCTGTTTATTCTCAAAATACCTACGACGCTTACACTCCTGAATGACTCCAGCCTTCATAACTTCCCTACGGAACCGTCCCAGCAGCTTCTCCTCAGGCTCGTTATCCTCCACGATTACCTGAACGTTGTACGCCGATCTGAAGTACAGCGTGTTAGCGTACGCGAATGACGGACAAACCACCGACATCAAATCACCAGGTAGAGAGGAATTGGAAGCTGACGATGATGAAGAAGAAGAGGAATTGGAAGTGACGGCATGTTTGTTGTTGGAAGAGGAGTCGGTGGAGAGTGAGAGGTGCGACGGTGGAGCTTTGACCGGCTGTGGTGGCGACTTAAATGGTGTGAAAATGGATAAGAAATTGGCTAAAGCTGAGGACGCCATTGTTGCTTGCAACAGTATAGAAGGTAATGGTTATCTGGCGAGTTATATCATCATCCCCAAATCGAAATGGATAAACTGAGTTGACTCGGTTTTACACGGCTTATGGGCTGGAATAAGTGGGCCATACTTTTTGTTGGATTTGGACTTATGTAGTCAATTTAGCCCATTTAATGTAAGATGAACCCAAACCCAAAATGTGATAAAAATGACAGAAAGAATGCAACAAAAATTTTATGTTTTTATCGTTGTACGTATAAGCTTTTTTTATATAACAAAGGTATGATGATATATACTGAATTTGTATACAATAATAGGCATGAAAGTTTATTATGTTAGTGTAATAAGGACAACTTAGTTTCATGCATGTTGTTTACAGGTTTTAATGAAAGTTTTATAAATCTTGTACTTTGCAATCTCAAATACAAGTGATGTTTTGTCATTATGGACGAGAGTTGAGAGAGGAGAGAACAAACAGTTAAACTTGAGTTAAGACGGTTACCTTCACAACTTAAGAGTGGACTCCTGGCTACAGACTATGAACTGTGAAGTGCAAAGCCAAACTGTCCAAAATGAGGTAGTGACGGTATGTTAGATTGTTAGGGTTAGAGAAATGTGAGTTTAGTGAGTTAGTGAAGGGGACTAAAAGGGAGTTAAGTTCCGACAATTGTACAGTCACATGCTCATGTTTCGACAATATTAGGCCAACCATCTCAAGTGTATCATGTATGGGTGGTCCAACTTGGTCTGGTTTTATATGGTTACTTTCAATATATCTGTAAACCAACCTATTTTGAGACCTTTTAAACTAATCAACCGAAAAGTCAAAGAAAAAACAACCACGAAACCAAGTTGATGATTGGTCTGAACAGTTTCACAGTTTTAAACCCAACCATAAAATCCCTGACTCTCGTATAATCTTAAGAAATTTATTTGATTATATCTAATAGTACTAGTTTATGATAGTTATCATCTTGGCTCCATAGTTCTCACTTTTTATTAGATTTTGGCTTTGGCATTATTTTGTGGGTAAATATGTTTGTGTATTGGAATAAACAGTTGAAATGATATTAGAAGTACAATAATAATTCCATCTATCTTGTCAAGGTGCTTTCAAAATAATTCATTATTGTTACAAAAATTCCAAAAACGTCATTTCCATACTAGTAACTTAGGTTAATCAAAATTTTGTTATTAATTCAAGCCTTCAAACTTAAACCTGCTTCAATAAGCTGGCCTAAAGTTCTTTAAAATTGTATAACCAACCAAAAAAACAGCCTAAAAATCTATACTACTCTAGTCTAGGCCTTTAAAGATAACATGAACGGTTGTTCGTTGAAGATACTAAAAGTTTCAAGTAATTGAATAAAATAATGTATATAATGGATAATAGAATTCCATAATACTAGACTTTAAAATACTTTAAATTATCTATAGATGTTAACAAAATGAAATGAAATAATGGTTAAAAAAATACTTTACACATGTTCTACACATATGTCGAAGCATACTCCAATTGCCTTGATACATGTGTTTTTTATTTATTTATCGAAGATAAACTTGATTAGCAGTATTTTATTAGAGCCAATGAAACCTCTTTAACCTAGTTTTAGATCAATTAAGATAAATTCTAAAATAACGTCGTTTTAGAGGGACGTGACATAAATGATACATAGCTTCTTTTGTTGTTTCTTTATAATTATAAAAAAGAAAATTGGCCTGTAATAATCTCATTAAGACTTTATTGGTCATTAATAATTCCAACCTCAGAATATTCCTCCTACCAGTCCCACATTTCACCTATTTTTCCTATAATGGTCCTCCGTTAAAAAAACTTAACGGAGTTAAGCTTTTTTCCAAATTACAAACAGATTTTTTAGGGCGTTTGATCAGAACGATGATACGAGTCCATTGATGTAAAACTTACTTCGAAATGGTGCTCCAAGTGACTTGATTTTGGTTAATTGGAAATTTGAACACCCGAATTGAAGCGTCGTTTTCATCGTTTGGAGCACCGTTTCGAGTCAAGTTTTACATCAATGGACTCGTATCGTCGTTCTAATCAAAAGCCCTAAAAGATCTGTTTGTAATTTGGAAAAAGCTTAACTCCGTTAAGTTTTTTTTAACAGATGACCATTGTAGGAAAAATATGTGAAATGTGAGACTGGTGGGGGAATATTCTGAGGTGAGATTATTAATGGTCAATAAGGTCTAGGTGAGATTATTACAGGTCAATTCCCCTTATAAAAATTGACCATTTTATTTTTTTGTATATTAAATCAGAACATTTTCCTACTTTTATAAAAGAAAGTGATTATTTATAAAAAAAAGTATATAAATACGATAACTTAAAAAATACATGACATGATATGCATTATGAAACCCTAGCCCAATCTCTTTAAACAAAGACACGTATTCAGTCGACTCCTATGTTTATGATTGTGCTACGATTGCTTTTCCAAACACACTGATTTGTAAAATTTATGAGGTGACTATTTATGTAAATCTAGTAGATTACAAGGATGCAAAATCAAATACCGTGATTAAGAAAACAACCACTTTGTGTTAGTACTTTTTTTTTTGAACGGCCAACAAACTCAATCCCGAGCACTCTCGGGGCACCCACTGGACAAACGGAGTACTCCGAGAGTAACCCGAGTCCACCACCAATTCCGGGGAAAACCCGATAACCCACCCGCCCGTAGGCACGACGGTGAAATTACCGGTAAAACCCGTTTGGCTCAAGGATCCAACACAGGTTTCCCTGGGTCTCCTATCATTGCCCACCAATGCCTCACTCTGCACCAAGTGGGAGTCGAACCTGCATCTCTCAAGAGAAATGCAAGCCCTCCACCACTTGATCTAGAGAGATCATTGGCCACTTTGTGTTAGTACTATATTGAATGCACAACTTGTACTATATTTTTCTAATTTGTTTTTGTTTTCGTGGATTTCTATGATGAGTATTTTACATAGAAAAAGCATAAAGTTTATAGGTATTTGAGTCTTTTGATGAGTAGTTTAGGAAATCCTCTTCATCTCCAATAAGGATGTAGTGCCTCAAAAGTCCTCCATAAATTACTTAAAAGTGTGATTATGGTATAACCTAAATCAGTGGGCTAATGTCACGTGCCACGTGTTAAAGACTTATTCGTTAGCATGATTTGTGAAACAACAAACAATGAAAAGATTGTAGTATTTGGATTCAATTTTGCAACCAAGATGAGACGTATAATAGTGGTTTTCAACCAAATTAATATAAAGTAAATTTATTTGCTCGAGTCAAAGTTAATTTTGGCTAGAGCCGATAACAATACAAGTTATGATGGTTTTGTTTCTAATGTGTGATCCGAGTTAGAAATGGTAATGGATGGCAATGATCCCCATATCAATTGGTTTGGGGGAGGTGGGAAGGTTTACTCATATATGTGAGGTTCCTACTCGAGAGGTCTCAGGGTTGAATTCTTGCGGGACGAACTGTGGCACCGGTTCAACCTGTCAGTAATATGTCAACCGTAGGATTCCTATTCGAGACCTAGGTGATTAATGGCCAAAGGACTAATCAGGTGATATAACCGCCCCAAAAAAATGGCAATGGCTCTATAAAATTGCTTTTGGATCCCTTAAATTTAAATAAATAAAGTAACAATTATATAAGTGTTTTTGAAGTTGAACATAACCAAAAATGACATGTTGCATTGAGCTTTATTGCGACATTTTCTTTCTATAGCATGGTGAGATTAAGGTGTTAGTTGTACAACCAAGTTCGTCAACATTACTTTCTTCCCTCATCAACTCACGCTAAATTGTTTATACGAGTAAACTAAATTCAAATAAGTTTTAATAAGATAATTAGGAGCTGAGTTGTAACTCAATGGTTATTTACTTATTTACCTAACTTCTACTATTTTCATCTCAAAAATGATTTATAGTGTTAAAAACACACTTAAAACGTTTTTTATGGTTCTTTGAACATGGAAACCTTATGATTTGGGACCCTTTAAACTTTAAAGCATGGGTAATTGGGTATCTTGTTTACTAATGATACATACTTTATATAAAACAAATGTTTTAATATAAAGCACAACCACAAGTAATTTTAATTGTTTCCCCCTCCTTGTTATTAGACCATGTGTAGTGGGGCATTATGTGGGCATTATGCTCAAAAAAAACGCCCTCCACTCCCATTACATAGGGCATTATGGGGCATTATGCTCAAAAAAAAAATTGCTTTGGCGTGATATATAAAACGCCCAAAGGGGATTGTGGGAGGGTTGACTGACCAATGAGATTTTTTAGGGGTTTTTTCTTTATTTTATTTAATGCCCCAATAATGCCCAATAATGCCCCATCCCCATTACACCCTATTTTAGAAAACGCCCAATAATGCCCCTTTACTGACTGGACCGCTACATGGCGTAAAATGCCCTAGAGTGGGGGCATTATATTCCCCTTTCACTACACATGGTCTTATAGATAGATGTCGTGTCATGCTCTATGTGTCAGAAAAATAATATATATTATTCACTATATTCCAATAGGCAATATCAGAGGTCGTTACAATAGAAAAATAATCCAATATTATTCTTTTGTTGATTATATAGTAGGTAATAATAAAAAATAGTTTATTTGTAAATAAAACAAGTAGACGTACATAACAGTTATTTTATAAGTTTTTAATCATTTATTCATAGTAATTGATACCTAACCCACTTGTAAAGTGCTTGTTACAGTCATCAATTTGTTAGGAAACTTTTTAATTATTTTTACACTGTTGGCCAATGAGGTAACGAAAATTTTCATTAAATACATTAGAGAATCTACAATATATTTGACTATTTTATTAAGTTTATTCGTATTATATTTTGTTATGTTTAATCGTTATATATATTGTTGAATATTTTTAATTGTAGTAAAATATATTTATTTGTTAATGATAACAAAATTGAACGAAAAATTGTCATGTGGTAATTGTAGTTAAACATAATAACGGTTAAACAAAATAGAAGTTACTTGTAGTAAAATATATTAATTGTAGTTATCCCTATAATATTTTTAAGACTAAATTGCATAAATCAACTTTTATTTTATACCTAAACAGCACTTCATACCTTTCACTATGCATAAATCAACCTTTATATTATACCTAAACTGCACTTCATACCTTTCACTATGAAATCGGCAAAACCCAACCTTTATGTTCATGTTTTCTAACGTTTTATAACCTTTACAACTAACGTGGTCCAAAAATTAAGTTAGTTACCTCACATGCTTTGCATGTGAGGGTACTATGGTCTTTGATTACATAAAGGTTGATTTGTGCAAAAAGAGTTAAAAGGTTGATTTTTGCAAAAAATGTTATTATATATATAGTAATTTTTTTTTTGCAAAAACATTATTATTTGTTAATAATCATATATTTATATATATAAAAAATTAGTTTTAAAATTATTTTATAAAAATTTTGATTTTAATTTTTTTAACTTTTATAAAGTAAATAATAATGACAAGATAAAATATTTTTATATAAAGTATAAATAAACACAAATTCTTTTAAAATAAAGTTATTGAAATATCCAGAATATTTTTATAATTATAACGGATGTTTTAAAACTACTCAAACTAAAAGGTATTTTTTATGTATATGTAAGTATGTGTTTATAAAAACAAAATATTAGACAAATTTATATCGATAACAGAAAGTACTAAATTAATTTGACGTTTAAAAAAAATCGTTAATAAACTCCAGTAAACAAATTCTAAATATAATATATATAAATAATACAAGTGCAATATTAAAAATATATATGCAGTTTAAGACATTCTATTATTTCCTATTGCATTTGTATTAGTATTATTTACATATTATATATTTGGAATTTGTTTACTGAAGTTTATTAAAGATTTTTCTAAATGTACAATTAATTTATTAGTTTCTTTTATCGATATAAATTTGTCTAATATTTTGATTTTATAAACACATACTTACATATACATAAAAATACATTTTAGTTTGAGTAGTTTTAAAACGTCCATTATAATATATATAATTATAAAAATATTCTGGATATTACAATAACTTTATTTTAAAAGAATTTGTGTTTTAGTTATGCTTTATATAAAAAGTACTTTATCTTGTAATTATTATTTACTTTATAAAAATATATTAAAATCAGAATTTTTATAAAATAAATTTATATATGTTTATATATAAAAATATATAACTATTAACAAATAATAATGTTTTCAAAAAAAAAAAATATTTTTACTATATATAATAACATTTTGCACAAATCAACCTTCATATTATAAACAATTTTTCTGCACAAATCAACCTTTATGTTATAAAAGACCATGGTACCCTCACATGCAAAGCATGTGAGGTAACTTAACTGAGTTTTTTGACAAAGTTAGTTGTAAAGGTTATAGAATGTTACAAAACATGAACATGAAGGTTGGGTTTTGCCGATTTCATAGTGAAAGGTATGAAGTGCAGTTTAAGTATAACAAAAAGGTTGATTTATGCAATTTTGTCTATTTTTAATTAGTTATTTGTAAAGTATTTTGAATATAAAATGAAATATAAATTAATATTATATTTAGGTAGCATAAGGAATTGTCATGTGGCCATTTTTGGAATGGTTTATTAGAGTTTATATAGATAGATTAGATAATATTAAAATTAAAATTGAGAGAATTTTGTAACACCTCAAAAAGGTTTATTAGACATAAGTTAAACTAATTAAAATTTAACTTAACTAATGAGAAATGTTACAATTACTAGTAATAAAATGAGAAGCGTTTAACTTAAATAAGTGAACAAACTAGAAGGGCCAAAGGTGTTAAATGTCAAAACTCAAATTAATAAAAGAATGAAAAATTAAAACACACACACTGTGTGTGAGTCTGGGCGATCGAACAGAGGGCAGGGACAAGGTGAAAACCCTAGTTTTACCAATTCCACCAAATTGAGTAGAGATTTCAAGGATAATCAGTTGCATGACCCTAATTTTCGATCATCTAAACATACTCAGTAAAGTGGTAAGTCGAATTTCTTGATTTGGTGAATTATAGGAAATGGGTTTCAACCCTAATCATGAGTTTATGATATGATATGAGTAATTGGAAGTAGGATTTGCATTATAGAATAAGGTTTATGTTGATTTTGATGATTATAAAGACTTGATTCATGAACCCGTTTTGTATGAAATCTTTATGAATGTAGGATGACCAAAATGATAGTAGTAACCATGTATGAACTTGAAATCTTAATGGTTGATCTTGTTTGTGATGTATGAACACTAGATAATTTGATGTAAAGTAAAAGGATCATATGACTTGTTTGATTATTGAAGAATTAGTAGATGAACTAGTAGAATCATGTCTTAAGATAATTGTATTTAGTGTCCTGTTAATGCGAAACCCGCCAAGTGTTCAATGAAATGCTTAAGAGAAAAAATATGTGAAATTTGGAAATTTGTGATAATGTTATCATATGATAAACTATGTAAAGGATGAAATGATATTCGTTGGACTAAATGAAGGAATGAACTTGTTAATGTAGGCGTGAAGGAAGAAGGTTCAAGTGCTAGGAAAACGGAAGACGCACAAAATCAATGTATGTTGTATTTCAAACATAAAATTTATTTGGTCGTTCAATGTTTTTTTATAAAGGCTTAGGCTATACTAGTTTAGTGTAAATATGAAGTAAGTAGCCTAACCCGTTGTGAACGGGTCATTGGGAATGAAGGTTTATGAAATGACAAGTGTATAGTCGGCTCGTCTTAAACGAACCGAAGGAATGTATGTTGATGCAAAAAGGAAAGTAATGAATTAAATCCGTTATAAACGGGTTGAAATGGATATATGTAATTGTGATGAAAAGGATGTATTTGATTCGTTATAAACGAACCGAATGGATGTTTATGTACGCTTGCAAATGCCCGTTTCAACGGGTTAAAGAATGGCATGTTTTATCTCAATTACGAGATAGTATGTTTTGACCCGTTTCTTCGGGCAAGAAAGTGCATGTATGAAATGAAAGTATGAAATGGATACGATTTATTAGATTAGAAGTAACATTACTGTCGAAATTAATTTTGATGCTTGATGTAGGTAAATCCTCAACTTAAATGGCTTGGCGACTTGGAACGAACACACGCATGAATCACGCCCATTATGCGCTTCCGCTACTTTTGTATTGACGTTTATGGGTCAAAATACTTTGTTGTAAATAACTTTTGTTAGTAGCTAGACTTTTAAAACGTAATGTTATGATCTTTGTTATGTCTTTTGAACGTGTCGTAGAATTAGTTGAAATGATGATTGTTAAAACAGGGATCCGCTTGTTGTACGGACGAGTCATGCCCAAATTCTGTTAAAACTTGTATATTATTATTATTATTATTATTATTATTATTATTATTATTATTATTGTTGTTGTTGTTGTTGTTGTTGTTATTATCTTCGAATGTGAAAAGAATGGGCGTTATAAATTTATAATAAATGATAATAATAAGGTTAACAAAATTACTTTTAAATAAAATTATAAGATTAAAGGAAAGATTACCATGTGACATTAATTGAAGTCTTTTATTAATATTTAGATATGTTTACGATTTAAACGACATACAAAACTATAATAACTTGGTTAATGGTTGTAATTTCCCTTATATAATTTATCACTTTTACTTTGTGAGGCAAAACTACTGTTCATTTTTTTACAAGTACATAATGCAGATTAGGTTGAGTGTACAAGTTGTTGATGCATTAGGATCATCACCCATCTTCACTTTAGGATCATCACCCATATTCACTTTTTCACTTTATTTTAGGTTTCCCTCTTTCTATCCGTATTCAACTTTCAAACACAAAAGTATCACACAAAGTACCCTACACAACCTCGCCGGAAACCAAAAGACCTGCTACTTGAGTTGCTTGGTAGCGGCCTAGCGGTGGTGATGCACTTCGTTTGGATCAGAGGTGACGAAAGGTTCACCACCCGTCGGCGTATTCCGCCAAACAGGTCGAACAATGCCCGGATGGTAACATTCCGACAAGTTCTGTGTTATGGAGAATGTTTGTAGAGAGAGAAATGGAGCAATGGCGGTGTTGTAATGGTGGCGGCTAGATGGGTTATGGTGGTTGGAAGTGTTGAAGCTCAGTTTTTCATCTATCAGAGAGATGATGAAGATGGTGATGGTGATAACGGTGTTGGTGGTGGTGGTAGTGTGATTGTGGTGTTGCCATGGTGGTGATGCCGAGTTGGTGGTGCAGCGGTGGTGGCTAGGTGGTTAGTGGCGGTGGCAGTTTGATGGTGGTTCTGTTGTGTTGATAGTTATGGATACATAAAGAGAAGTAAGATGTTACATGGAGTGTGTCTCATTGTTATAATTAATGATTTATATTGGGTAAACATTGTAAATGGAAAATATTTGGCAAAATTGTAATGGCAACTATGAATTTAATATTTACAATATATTTTGTTACCAATTTCTTTATTTAACCATACTGAAAAATTCATAATTCAGTCATATCCATGCTGACACCAAAAAATATTAGTGACACCCAAGAAAAGAAATTGTAGGATCATCGGTAACGACATATTTAAATAACCCACAACACAACACCAAAGTTTCAACAAAAGTTGAGTTGGAACTAAAAATAGGCTTAAGTGTATTACGTCGCACCAAAGGTTGGTTAACAAGCCAATGTTACCATTTTGTTTGCATAACGGTCCGTGTTATGGTGCAAGGTTAAACGTTTTAATGCCTGCTTTTTGGTTTAATATATCCGCCGCAACGCGCGGGTCCAAAAAAACTTGTATATTTAAAAGGTGCATTATTATTTTGTTTTCCTTTTGTTCATACTTATCATCTTTACAATAATCAAAAAGATCAGATACAAGGCGTAAATGGACACATAACAACGTTAATACATCATAATAAAATTATAGAAAAAGTGAGAAAAATTAGCATTTCTCTGTAGAGTTATTATATTTTAATAATCCTAACTTTCACCCATTGGCCGACATTAATCTCAACATAAAAAATTGGATTATTGGATTTTATCTCTATCAACTATTGGGTATTGGTCGTTGGCACCCCAAACTATCACTTTGACTCCCACCACTCCCAACTTAACACTTTGTGTATTGTGTCACCCCGCTGGTGAACATTTCTTATTGTTTGCCTAGTGTTATTGGTGATATTAGGCTAACATTTTGTGAATTACTAATGACTACAGGTGCATCTGCTCCTAAAAGACAAAAGGGGAGCCAAAAACCACTCAACTTGAGTGACATAACACACAAAGTGTTAAGTTGAGAGTGGTGAGAGCTGAAGTGATAGTTGGGAGTGACAGCAGCCAATACCTAATAGTTAAGGGTGATAAAATCCAATAATTCAAAAACAATTTATAACAATCTCAACTTGTAAAAATTTGGCCCTCATCAATTATTTTCTAACTAGGTTATAACCCAAAAATTTTCTCTATCAATCCCAGCTTTTAAGAATTTGGCCCCCATTGATCCTTTTCTAACTGGGTTATAACCTAGTTAGTTTTTTGCTGACATGGCAACTTGCATGACACAAACCTAGTGATTGGCTGATGTGGATGCTTATGTGGCACAAACCTAGTTATTGGATTTTAATAATCGTAACTTTCACCACCACCATTAGTCGCCACCACTACCACTATCAACAACCACCACCATTAGCTGCCACGACCACCACCATCAACAACCACTACCAAGTACCACCACCATCAGCTGCCACCACCACCATTAGTCGCCACCGCCACCACCATCAATAACCACCACGTTTGGAAAATTGGTAGTGGTGGTTGTTGATGGTGGTGATGGGTGATGATGGTGGTGGTGGCGACCACTGCTGATGGTGGTGGTTGTTGATGGTGGTCGTGAAAGTTAGAATATTTAACTTGGTTTGTGCCACATAAGCAGTCAAATCTGCCAATAACTAGGTTTGTGCCATGTAAGCTGTCATATAAGGCTATAGGGTGTGGTCATGACCCTCACCCTCATGACCACCATGACCCGCCACGTCAGTGTCATGTCACACACCTCTAATCCACAATCCAAAACCACTGCCCTAAGGGTGTGGTCATGATCCAAACCACTATTCCCTTATTTATTTTAGTTTATCTTTGTCTAAAGAAAAAGGAAATAATTACTTGAAAAATGGAAAGGAGGACCATGGTTGTCATGGTTTAATCCATGCAAACCCTGATGGATTAGGGAAGGGGTGGTATAGCCTTCCATTAATGTTTCTACGTGCCGAATCATGTCCCAACCATGATCCCACACCCTTTAGCCTGAGCAAAATACTAATTGGGTTATAAGCCAGTTAGAAAATGATAGATGAGGGTCAAATTCTTACAAATTGAGATTGTTAGAGAGAAATTTTTAAGTTAGAATTAATGTCGCCCAATAGGTAAAAGTTAGGACTATTAAAAGTCAATAATCCATCTTTGTATTGTGAATCTATGTTCGACACTCAAATGAACTTATATAACACATAGAGATAGGGGAGAGATGAAATAAAAGATTTATTAATTTTAAAAGTTTAATGCGTTTAAAATATAACACAGAATAAAGAATTTTACTCACTTTTATTCGAAATATATTTTGGTCATTTTATTTTAGTTTCTAAACCAGTTACAACGATATGCTTAACATTAGAATGGTATCTCTAAATTGTTTAGATATGACACATAAATAAGGTATCTAATTATAGCGGTGCGTCCAATTCATTATAATTATTCAAAACACCACTTGTACTTTAAAGGGTAAGTCTACTAGCCCTAAATTACCTGTGTCACACGTTGGATAATTCATATGTTTCACACGCTAATTTCCCACTATTCCACCCATATACATTTACTAGGATCAGTTCCAACAGAAAATGGATTTCGCGTGACAAGAGTAGAAAGCAACAAGGTGGTGACACATGTACATTAGGGGTTTTAATTTATAGGATATTTGCATCCAATTATGTACACATGTTTATATCACAAACAACAAACGATCATCATATTGTAAATGCTATAACAACACTTTGTCTCGCTAAGAGCGTTGCACATTTTATTTAAATAAAACATTTTAAATACATTAGTATTACACTCATATTAAAGTGAATAAAATTCATGGTTCTCAGGTGTAACTTTTAAAAGAAAATAATTAACTACAATAAAGTTATTCAAGTTAAAAAAAAATGGATGAACTAGTAATTAATGAAAAATGTAAATTAGATGATAAATCTCCCTTTTACCCTTTCCACTCATTAGTTGGATCATCTCCAATATATTACCCTCTCTTTCCTAATTCTCTTTATTGATTAATTATTTATCACACACAATTTCTTTATCTCAAAAAAATGTGGACTAAGATAAGAATTTTCAATTTTTCATTACTGTTCTCTTTCAACTCTCCCTTTACATCAACTTCAACTCTTGCATTGTAAGTCTTGTACATTGGAGATGGTCTTAGTTGTAAAATTGTCATTATGTTTATTTGAACAATAGATTGCTTTCTAACACTTTTCATACAAATTCCAACTTGTATTTGATCCGTTATCTTTATCTATGTATATGTATATATATACACACTAATACGTAATGCATATATTAGATAGACAACAAAGTAATTTAACTTCATTTGAAGATACCATTCTAATTTACCTCAAAGCTTAAGACATATTAATACATTATTTAATAAACTTCTAATTAAATACACTACATGCACTTTCTCAACAATAGTTATTGCACTCATATATATATATATAAAGACACTCCCGGGTGAAATACATATATAACCAGAACAGAACAAAACAAAATTAAAGAAATTTAGAAAACACAATAACTAAGGCGCGATATATTAAGACGATAGATATATTGGTTATAAAGTGAATATTTGAAATTTAATTATCCATCGTTCTAATCCAAAGAGCGATCACCTCCTTCTTTTCAATGTAGCGATTGTTTAACCTCCTAATAACCGACATTTTCATTTATTTTTTTATTTGTTCAATCCTATTAAAATTATATTATTGTAGTGAAAACGACTACTCTACCGCATCGCGCGGGTTCCCGCTAGTGTATGTGTGTATGTATGTGTGTGTGTATGTGTGTGTGTGTGTGTGTGTGTGTGTATGTATGTATGTATGTATGTATGTATGTATGTATGTATGTATGTATGTATGTATGTATGTATGTATGTATGTATGTATGTATGTATGTATGTATGTATGTATGTATGTATGTATGTATGTATGTATGTATGTATGTATGTATGTATGTATGTATGTATGTATGTATGTATGTATGTATGTATGTATGTATGTATGTATGTATGTATGTATGTATGTATGTATGTATGTATGTGTGTGTGTGTGTTTTTAGGGGTGGGGGTGTTTAGGTTGTGGTGGGATGGGGTGGGTTTTTAGGTTTTTGGGTGGTGATGTGGTGGGTTTATTTTGTTGTATTGACATTGGTTCCTGCAATAAGGGTGGTTCTCGCATGAACCCTGTCATGTATATATATATATATATATACATGACAGGGTTCATGCGAGAATCACCTTTATTGCGAGAACCAATGTGAACACAACCTAAAATAGCTAAAAAAACCTAACCCCCACCCCCCCCCCCCCAAAAAAACCTAACCCCCCCCCCCCCAAGCTAAATGCTAAAAACGAAAACCCCCAAAAAACCAAAAAAAAAAACTAACCCTCCCCCCACCCCAAAAAAACCTAAACCCCCCTCCCCCACCCCCCAAAAACCTAAACCCCCCCCCCCCCCACCAACCAAAAATGCTAAAAAACTAAACCCCAAAAAACCTAAAAAAAATCTAAAAAATAAAAAAAAAATCTAAATTTTTTTTTAATATTTTTTATGTTAAAATTGCTACTTTTAGTAGCCAATTTTTTTTTTTTAATTTAAATATTTTTTTTGGCTACTAAAAGTAGCGATTTTTATATAAAAAATATTAAAAAAAAATTTGTGTGTTTTTTAGCTATTTTTAGGCATTTCTGGTTGTGTTCACATTGGTTCTCGCGGTTCTCACAATAAAGGGTAGTTCCTAACGGATCTTTGTCCTATATATATAGGGGCTGGTTAACGTACAAATGCGCTTATCGTACATTACGTACGCTACAATCTCAGCCGTCAGATCATCTTCCCGCATTGAAAATCGCATGTTGTTTTTTTGTAACAATTTCGCATGTTGGTTTTTTAACATGCGATTTCTTCAAAATTACCACATGCGAAATTGTTACAAAAACCAACATGATATTTCATCAAAATTATCACATGCGAAATTGAATTACCACATGCGAAATTGTTACAAAAAAACAACCTGCTATTTCATCAAAATTATCACATGCGAAATTGAATTACCACATGCGAAAACCTTCTATTTCATCAAAATTATCACATGCGAAATTGAATTAACACATGCGAAATTGTTACAAAAAAACAACCTGCTATTTCATCAAAATTATCACATGCGAAATTGAATTACCACATGCGAAATTGTTACAAAAAAACAACCTTCTATTTCATCAAAAATATCACATGCGAAATTGAATTAACACATGCGAAATTGTTACAAAAAAACACCTGCTATTTCATCAAATTTATCACATGCGAAATTACTACAAAAAAAAAAAAACAAACAACAACTTGCGATTTTCATTGCGGGAAGATGATCTGACGGCTGAGATTGTAACGTACGTAATGTACGATAAGGGAATTTGTACAGTACCCTTTACCTATATATATATATATATATATATATATATATATGCGTATGTGTAATTAAAACACTCATCTCGATGTAGATTAATGCTAAGCCTACGCTCGCGGTTCTCGCAATAAAGGGTAGTTCCTAACGGATCTTTGTCATATATATATATATATATATATATATATATATATATATATATATATATATATATATATATGCGTATGTGTAATTAAAACACTCATCTCGATGAAGATTAATGCTAAGCCTACGCGATTACGACAGTGAAACCTAGATTATAATATAATTAAGAATAAAGTATCTTATGCAAAACCACCAACCATGCCCATATAATCACTAATGAGTGGACACACAACCCCATTATTAATTGCTCCACTTTTCTACCCTAAGATTTATTAAACAATGCTTTTGGGAATTTAACCACTTAATAGTTAATACTTTATTTAAACAAATTGATTTGTGTTATCATAAAGGGTCAAAAAAAACAGTGACCTTAAAAAATGATTTAATATTTAATAAAAAAAATTAATCAGTTAGTTTGTCTAATTGTTATAGTTACAATTTAAGCTCAGTTATAGTTACAATTTAAGCTTAGTTTATATAATAGTTTTTTATTGTCCAATAAGTAAATTACATGCCTTAATAGTAATCATTTAATTAATTAATTAATTACATATATGAATTTATTTAAAATTTTTGATGATTTTTAGTTTATTTTGATAAACATTAAAATAAATTCATGGTACATGATTTTAAGTTATTAATATTTTTTACATCTAAATATCGCTTAATCTTGCTATTCTGCTTTTGTGATGCGTAAACATCACTAGACTACTCAGGTCATGCGTGATTATAAGTTAATCAGAGAATGAAACTTATACTAGCGTCTTTTTTTTTATTTCCCATTGAAGGAATTAGAGCTTATTAAAGCAACTAGATTAGATTTGAAAAATTTTTAGAGGATTTCAAATTTGAAGAAATTGGAATCAGTTAAAGTAGTTAGAGTTTATGATACATTTGCTTGATAAAAAAATCGCATAGGAATTAGAATCTAAAAAAATGGCACCTAAATATTGATCATTGCTGCCACGATTGTAAATGCTACCTTCACCACTGTCGCGATGGTGATGGAGACGGATAGTGGCGGAGGCAATGTATAAGAAGGGGTTAGCCCGAATGACCTCTAAACTCCGTTTTCATAGTGTAAAAATACATTTTAACTCCGTCTATGTAGTGTAAAATCTTTCAAACTCCGTCACTGACGATTTTGGTGGTGGTGGTGGTCTTGCATGTATTTAATAAAAAGTAGTATTAAGGCCCCCGCATTGCGGTGGGGGCGTAAAACCGTGACAAATAGCACTAATGTCATACCATCGCCAGCAACCACCAACATTAAAGTTGGGGTGTGTTATTGCGAAGAAATTCGACCGAAACATAAAATATAGAAACTAATAACTAAGTCCATTTAGGACCTACGTGTTGTGGCGAACCTGTCAAGTGGCAAAAAATAGACGAAGTAAAAATGTTGAACCATACACGCACGTTGCGCCATTTTAACTCACAAAATTTAGAACGAAGTGTAAAACGAAACGTAAAAACGTTGAACCACGCAAACATGTTGTGTCATGTTAACTCGCAAAATCTAGAACGAAGCGTAAAACGAAACGTAAAAACGTTGAACCACACACGCACGTTGCACCATGTTAACTAGCAAAATCTAGAACAAAACGTAAAATGAAAAATTTGCCACATATGAAAAGTGTAGGGGACCAAAGTTGAAAGTAAAATGTTGTTAGATTAAATTGAAAAGATGAAAACTTTTGGACTAAAAGGAAAAATCAAATAGTTGGAGATTAAAAATGTAATATCAACTTTTTTTTTAAAAAAAAACCCCTAAGTATGGGATACAATACCTCCATGCACCAACATGTTTCTTATTTATATGATGTAAATAACCACAAAAGGGTTATTTACTTTTATTTAGACTAATCAAATATGACCATTAAATTCTTATTATTTAAGTGAGTTAGAGGATAACCTGAGAGTTAGGATATTAAGGTTTTAATGTCATGATAAGATATAATCTTTTTTTTTAACAATTAACGAATCTTCCAAATGAGGTATTAGTGAAATTCACCACATCGAGACACACTCATCTCCGAAATTCGCCAGTTGGGAGAAAGAATCCAGGAAGGGGTAGGCATTTATGGTGAGTGGTGGTCACGTTAATGGTGGGTGGTGTTGATCAACAAAGGAAGTGATCGAGGGGAGAATCTAATCACTTTGCCCATTTATACGTTTTTGACATATACATGCAAGTAATGTTTCGCAAAATGCTATATGTGTTTACGGTTTATGATCAAATACAAAGTCTCCTAAAAATAAGAAGTCGTACAAAAGGTATCAAACGAACTCTGTTTGACCTCATTCAAGCGGTATCGAACTCTACGATATGAGATTTTACGTTTTCACTTTTAGATTTATAGGTTGTAGATTTTTGAATTTTTGTTTATTATCATTGTGTCTTTTATTTATCATTGTATTTTTTCTATATTTGCGTCATTGTGTCTTTTTTTGTTACTTGTGTCTTTTTTTCCTCAACATTGTGTTATATTTTTCGGCATTTTGTTATATTTTGCTCGACACTGTATCATCTTATGCAATCTATTGTGTCTTTGTATACTTCTTATTTTTAGGACCCTTTATAGAATAACTTAACCCATGTGTTTACATGCATATAAATGTGGTTTTGAAAATAAGTTGTTGCATAAATTTTCGTTAGGGCGACAATTAATGAAATGACCTGAAATAACACGAACAAAGATGTTTTCGACCGACTATCACGACTCATAATATAAAACAGATCAATGTGAACACAACATGTTTAATAAATGGGTTAACACGTACACAAACCACTCAATAAACTGGTTTATTTAATACGTTTAAGGGATTTTCCTAAAAGTTCATATTTAGATTTTTGAAGGTTTTATTAAAAAAAGTATAAAAAAATTAAAGTTTGAATGTTTATTCTCTATGTATCAATTTTTAAAATTAAAAAATGACAGTCTTAAAATCTTTATCACATCTGAAGTTCCTATAACTGTATTCATTAGTGCTCACTACTTATTATCCAAGACTTAGGCTGGGTGGTGTGAGATAAAGCCTTTAGGACCTTTATCACGCCATTTAGGGGGCACGTAAATGACATATAAGTAGGGAGCATTATTGTTAACTTACGCAACGTAGAATAAAGCCCGTTTAAAGCCCCCGTTAACTAGACATATAAAAAAGAAAAAGAATTAAAAATAAAACGGAAAAATTACAAGTTTTGTCCTTTATCTTTATACCACTTTTCAGGCGGTGTCTTTTTTAACGAATGTTGACAGGTGGTGTCCTTTACTAGGTATTTTGTTGCAAGTTTAGTCCTTTACACCCAACCCAGATAAAAAAAACCTGTTAATTGTTGGGTGTAAAGGACTAAACTTGCAACACAATACCTAGGTAAAGGACTAAACTTGCAACAAAATACATAGTAAAGGACACCGCCTGTCAGCAATTAACAGGGTTTTTTAACTGGGTTGGGTGTAAAGGACTAAACTTGCAACAAAATACCTAGTAAAGGACACTGTCTGTCAACATTCGTTAAAAAGGACACCGCCTGAAAAGTGGTATAAAGATAAAGGACAAGACCTGTAATTTTTTCAAGTAAAACCCATTTAAACCCCTATTAACTATATATATAAAAAAGAAAAAGAATTAAAAATAAATCTATTTAAAGCCACATTAACTTATTGTTTGTTTATAAAACTTAGATTCAGAGGATGGAATGAGTCCTTAGGCCACCTGGTATACTCTAACATTCATAGGTGTTAATCCTAGTTGACATCCGTTAACACCTGTTAAACCGCTCGTGAAGGGTGTTAAGAGGCATTAAAAGCCTAAATGTTAAGAAGTTAACTAGGAGAGAGAATGAGGGAATCAAGCATTTCAAAATTTGCACACACACAACAACAACATGCTATATATATTTATTTTAATTAGTTTTAAGGGGCGTTAATGTGGTTAAACCATTTCCTTGCAGTGAAGTGAAAGAGGGTCAAGTAAATAATGTGATGCCTACGTGTAGTTAAGGGGCAATACCCCATAGCCTTATAAAATGAAGAATAAGACGGCCTGGACCTGGACCTGGACCTGGAGCTTCCACTTTTGCTAAATGACAAATACAGTTCCACTTTACATACTATTTTAACCGCTAAAAAGCCTAATTAGCCGTTGTAGTGGTTTTAATGATAAATGTTTATTATATTTTTATAAATATAATATTTGATTTAAAAAAAAATTAGTTATTTCATTGATGATTCAAATCATAAAACATCTTTAAGAAACACAACACAAAATCGAGAGAACTTATAAATAGGGTTACAACTTATAATTGATTAAAAGTTTTATGGAACACTTCAAGTTTGAGTGTAGAAAATGATAAAATATATATATATATATATATATATATATATATATATATGGTAGGGATATGGTAAAAAGTGTCTAAAATGTAAGAAGGGTAAGAAGTGTTTTAAACCATTGGATATTTGATCTAATGGTTGAGATCAATAGGGTATAAAAATGTAAATTGTGTTTTAATTAGAGGGACCTTATGTAAAAATGAAGGCAAGAGTGTCTTTTTCAATGTTTGAAATATGGTAACCATATCATACACGACCAAAACCTCATACATTCACTCCTTTTTCCTTAAATATAGAAATTAATGATTCACCTTAATTGTAGGAGGTATTTGGTTACATATTCGTCATACATTATCATAAAGAGAACTGTAATCAGATTCATGGCGTGGTGTTTTAAAACAACTTGATAAAATTGACTATGATTCAAGTCATGGTGTTTTATCTGGAGACATTGTTCATGGCGTGGTGTTTTAAACATCTATGATTCAAGTCATGGTGTTTTATCTGGAGACATTGTTCATGGCGTGGTGTTTTAAACATCTATGATTCAAGTCATGGTGTTTTATCTGGAGACATTGTTCATGGCGTGGTGTTTTATCAAAACAAAACATTCCCAGATTTTAAAACACCATGACTATGATTCAAGTCATGATGTTTTATCTGGAGACATTGTTCATGGCGTGGTGTTTTAAACATCTATGATTCAAGTCATAGATAAAACACCACGCCATGAACAATGTCTCCAGATAAAACACCATGACTTGAATCATAGTCAATGTCTCCAATTTTTTAAAACACCACGCCATGAACAATGTATGATTCAAGTCATAGATAAAACACCACGCCATGAACAATGTCTTCAGATAAAACACCATGACTTGAATCATAGTCAATGTCTCCAGTTTTTTAAAACACCACGCCATGAACAATGTATGATTAAAAGATGTTGCGATTAAAAGATGATGAAGAATATAAAACAATCAGATGTATAATGTTTCCTAAAATTTCTCCTAATTCAAAATTCGATTCAAACCTTAAAAAACTTATCGGCAGTTTTTTTTTTTTTTTTTTTTTTTTTTTTTGCAGTTATTCTTAGAAATCAATTAAATGATAAAAATGTCAAATTACTAATATACCCTTTTAAATTAATTAGGATAAAGGACACTTGTCATCCCCAAATTATTTCTCACACTTCTCACAAAAGTCCCACTTATATATATATATATATATATATATATATATATATATATATAAAAGATGTCAAGACTAGCTTCTGATAGCTTGCTTCGAGTTCTCATCAAAGATTATATATTACATAGTGTGAATCAAGGATGTTATTTTATGGTTAACGAATACGGAGTTCATTAAATTATCTAACCTTTTATTTATGATCTCACAAGCTTAGAATTGTTGTCATATAGATTTTATGGTGTGATTTGTCTGTGTTATATAAAAACAACTTTGGGTGCACTCGTTAAGTTTAAAAATGAGTAGGAATGAGCTTGGTATCAATCGGTTGTAACAACTCCCAAAAGACCCTATGAAGAACCCTGATCGAAACCTCGGACATGCACGGCGAGACCCAGTGCGAGCGAAAAACGAAGAAAACGACAACAGGACGCTCAGGAGCGTTACGGGGGATACCCTGTTTCTTTCGCGACGCGCGGGGGAGTAGCAGCACACGTGGCACCAATGCGCGATAAGTGGCAAACCTACACGCGTGAGGGAGCTGACCTAGCCCTAGCTGGCAGCTCCCGCGCAACACGGGGGAGACCCCAGCTCCTCCCGTGACGCGCCTGGGAAGCCCAACTGGGCTATCTAAAGGCCGGCGTGGGACGAGTTCAGTTGTACTTGTTCGATCGAATTCGACAAACTCTTGCTCTCTCTTTCTGTTGTTTTAATACTCGAACCCCTAAATCCCGTAACTCTGCTCCATACGAAGTGTAATAACCCTGATCACTGGTACGATACCCTGTCCGATTGATCCAAAACCAAATCAACGGATGCTAAAGTGTTGCCTGAATAAGGCTATATTTTGTTAACTACGTTAAGGTTTTGATCTCGTGATTATCGTTAAAGTTTGAATTGGGTTAATACACTAATACGTGTTGCATTATGTGTTTATTAGGAATCCAAGCTTAATACCAGGAGGCTATAAAAATCAAAACTCTGATCCTGCAAAGTGAGTCATCCTCTTTTTATCATATGCTTTCAAAACCCTAAATGTTTTTCAAGTTGTATTTACAGTGATTAAGTCTTTGTATTCTGAAATTACAACCGGTATATGGGGTTTTGTATACATTACTTGATAATCTTTACTATTGGACAAAGAGTTAGCCAATAGTGATATGACCACAGTCACAGTAACTACCACCAAGTGATAAGTACTGTGGGTAATTGAAAGATATAAACAAAGGTAAAAACTCTTAATGTTGTAGATTACAATACTGTGTCTTTTCATACAAATGAATGAACTCACTAGTATTTTTCGCTGATAAAATGTTTTTAAACGCGTTTCAGATGACTTACTGTGAAAGATAAGGAATATGCTATGAAGCATCGAAGGCTTAAATAAAGTGACTTTGTTATCAAAATAAAAAAAAAAATTGTGTTTTTAGGGTTTACCCGTATAAAAACCTTTGTTTGTAATATGAGTTTTATCTCATCTGTTTAATATTAAAAACTTTGGTGTTTAACAACTCGGAAATTTTTCTAACTACGGTCCTGATGAAATTTTCCGCTGTAAATTTAATAAACACCGGTACCACTGCTGTAACTGTTCATGGCTCCCGCTCGGTGTAGGGTCGGGAGTTGCGACACCAGTACTGGAAATCTCAAAAAACGAGCACCGGTATTGAAAACACCCAGTACGGTACGTTGCGGTTCAGTATCGGTATTTGAAGGTATAAAGCGGTAACGAAAATGCCAAATGTCCATACCGAAAATCAAACCGATTCGGTACCGGTATCATCTGCTCATCCCTAAAAGTAAGGGTTTTATTTGTATTATTTTAAAGGGTTTCTGGATGTTAACATCCCAAACTATTTGCTATTGGTCGCTACCACCCCAACTTAACACTTCGCTTTTCCTATCACCCAGCCTTAACTGATCACTAAAAATATCTTGGCTCACAATAAATATTAGGGATAATTAGTAACTTTTTTCTAAAATCCTGGTATAAAGTGTTGTGTGTAATTAAACTAATTAATGACGAAATCATCAACAAAAATAACTTTTAGTTGAGTTCAAGTCCTATAATTCTATTCTATAAAAAGTAGCCGATCACCCTTTAATCTCGACAAGTATATGATTTTATAAAGGATCATTAGATCTTAACCAAATCTAATCTTTTTCTTGGATTGGTTTAGTGAATTGAAAAACTACAAATGAGAAAACTTGTTCAAATAAACTTAAAAAGAAAATGGATTTATATAAATGAGAAAACTTGTTCAAATAAACTTAAAAAGAAAATGGATTTATACCGGAATGTTTACAAGTGTCGAGATACATGATCGTTTGAAAATGAAGCACATAAACAAGAAAACCTTATGATAAAGGTGGAGGGAGTCGTTCAATCACTTTAGGGTGTTTGAGTTATTCTTTAGCTAATAATATCATGGCATGTCAAGCCGTCATTCCACTCCTCATTTTGCACTCAATCACCGGCGATGGTCAAACACATGGAGAGTGGTAAACAATTTAAAAAAAATGTGACTGGTTGAAAAAGGGTGAGACCCACTATTAACCCCCTCTCTCTCCTCCTTCCCTCCTCTTCCCGCATCAGGGAGTAGTCACCGATTTAATCATTCACCGAACACCGAATTGAAGCTGGCATCCCATCACCGCTCGACAAACTTGGTCCCTGATCAAAGTCCCCGAGATGATACCGACTACCCTAAAGTTTATGATTTGTTCTTCTATTACCATTTTTCAGTAGAAAACTCTCGTCGTATTTTTATGATGAATGCTTCAAAAAATGATGTTTATGAGTTGCTACCTCTTTAGTTTTTTATTGTATATATAGTTCAGTAGTTATATTGTAAGTTGTCTAAGTTAGATATATAGCTAAAGATACATCAAGTCTAAACCGTTGGGTTTATCCTTGTGGGAGTGGTCTCGTCAAGAATGGTTAACCTTTTGTCTTTCCTCGATGATGATCTGATTGTGATCTGCAAAACAATAACACCGCGAGACTCGTTACAAGGAGGAGAGGTGGGGGTTCTCCTTGTAACCACCATCCGACGTGAGAATAAGTATCGTTTAAGAATAGTAAATGAGTGTGTGTTAAAAATAAGAGAGTGAGAGAGCCGATCCTTAAACATGTGGTTGAAGGTTGGTATTTATAGCTGAAGCGAAGGGGATGAGATTATGGGCTGATGGGCCTTGGCCAGCTGTCGTCTTCGAGGAATATCCATTTAGTCTCCCGTGACAAGACGACATTTGCAGGATTAAGGCTGACGTGGCACAACTCTGTTGGATCCACCTTAGCGCTTAGTTGTACATTTTGTCGGGCCTGTCATCAACCACTTCATGGAGATCGTGGGGCAGCGTCTGAAGACCTGTGAGTGGTGCCACGTAGCGTCCTTTTGTATTTGTTGTCCCTGGCACGATTCTTCATCATGGTGAGTGCCATTGCAGAATTTGTTGCGACCTGATTGGTTGCATGAATTTGTCCATGGCCTTACTCGTAGGAAATATGTTGTTGGCATGGTCTCGTATGCACGTATTCGTGCATACTATTCGGGACCATTGTTACAGTATAAGTCTGTTAGTATTAGTTGGAGGTAGTCGATTGTAATAAGTGATAGTTGAGGGACTGTAATTGTAATATGTGTAAGAAGTAGTTAATGGTAGTTATAAAGATAACAACCACAAGCTATTGAGCTAAGCTTGATTTGGGTTTTCCCTCTCTCTTTCTTGTGCGATTCTTCAATTCAGGCTAACAAAACTAAACCACAAGTATTCTTCAAGTTATGAAAAGCAATCCAAAGAACTAAATAAACAAGGTTTGAGTTTCACATACATGAACCATCCACCCGGAGGTGGTCACAAAAGAATCTAGCCACTCATAGTCATGATTTGATCTTCTTGGTTGTCTTGGATGTTTGATTGCATGAAAGATTGATGAAAATTGAGGTTGGGAACGCCAAAATTCGTCCTTGGGAAGTGGAAAACGGCTAGGGTTAATCACCATCTCGTTTGGGGTTGAAGATATCTTAAAATAAAGTGAAATCCTGAATTTTCGCGTGACTATCTGATGCCAGCGCAAGGTTGCGCCCCCCAGGCACAAGGTTGCGCCCCTGTCTTACTAGCATCTGTATTGCGTCAAAACTGACACAAGGTTGCGCCCCAACCGATGGCGGAATCATCGGGGCGCGACACTGAGCGAAATAGATTGTCCAGAAGTTTCCATAACAATTATCATTACTCTTCAATTTAAAATGACATGTCCCATACCATGCCTCAAACAGTAAACAAATTATTACAGGCAAAATCTAGGCAAATAATTCTGTTCCGACAACTCAGATTTAAATATAGCAATTGTTTATCTGCTTCTAGAGACCCTTGATTTGACCACTACAGACAACTATTTGTTGGACTCTAGAGCTTTATTCTAGCCTCGCTTTCCTAGCAGATAAGCATCCTAATTACCTGTCACATACGTTAAAATAAAAGTCAATACACATAGTGTAAAGGTGAGCATACAAGTTTGATAATAACATATAGAGTTCGAAATAGTTTACGCATAACCAGCACGTACACAGCGGAAAACGAAGCATGTTAATTATCAACACGGATCTATCGATACCAATAACTGCGGGTTGACTACCCGAGGCAGTTCGTAATACATGATCACCACTGTAATCCATGCAAATAATTGTCCTTAACAACCCCCGCATGAACGGGTGCTGAGTCCAAACTATAGTACTATCGTCGTTAAGGCAGGTAGACAGCATTCCATGTGTAAACATAACAAACAAGCATTCATTAAGTCACGTAATACATGCGAGCGTTTAAAATATTGAGTAGTGTGCTCGATTTGGTTTCGTATAAGTAACGTATGTAACACCCAAGAGTGCTTAAAGCAAAAAGGGATCGGTATACTCACCGTGGTTGATGGATTGAAGGGAGCGCTTGAGAGTAATGTTAGCCTGAATAGTTTGATAGAATAACAATAAGCCATGCGTAAAACGGAAACAAGTGCTGATGGGTCGAATGGCAGTTCGGTCGGATGATAATCCGATCGGACGGCCAATTCGTGCGGATGATAATCCGTTCGGGTGGTCATCCGGTCGGGCGGTAGTCCGGTCGGATGACTATTCGAGTGGATTTGTTTCTTCCTATGAGAAGGATGTGTTTGTGTATGATGGTTTGACTTTTGAAGTTTTTGTTATAGCATTTGAAAACATTGAAGTATCTTTACCTTTCAGGTCGGTCGATCGGACGGTCGTTCGATCGGCCGGTCATCCGATTGGTTGACACTTTAGTGAGAACAAGTTCACAGCGGTTTGTCACTCGATCGGACAGCCGTCCGGTCGGGTGGCATCCCTATTGAACTTGTCTGAAAAATCAATTAAGTGTTAAAGTCAAGTATCTCATGATCCGAAGAGTAATCCGGTCGGATGGTAGTCTGATCGAACAGCAGTTCGTTCAATACTCAAACTTCAAAAAGTGATCAAGTGTGGTTCCCATAATACAAGCCGATCGGGTGGCAAACTGTCCGGTTGACGATCTGATCGGATGGTCATCCGATCGGACGGCTTTCCGTCCTGGTCGTTCCGTTCGTCTTACACTTGGTTGTTTTTGATGGTTTGTCGTTTTATCGAGTTATTTTGATAACGAGTCAAACATCGGGAACTTGCCAATACTTGGTTCTCCGGATCGGACAAGAATCATCCATGTCCGACTCGTGAACTGTCGGGACATAGTTCTTGTTTAACCCGAAACTGATGAACCTCGTGGATAGGGTCGGATCTTGAGCGAACGTAACCACAGCATGAGTAGTATGTTGACACAAGGCCCGATTCTATCGGTTTGGAGTGCATTGAGTGTAAAAGAGTTGAGAAAAAGTAGGAAAACCATTTTTCAATCCTTTTCTTAGTGAAAATGTTTAGATCCATGGTAGATCTTGTCTATTTATGTGGAAATCGGTTAGATTTAAGTTGTTCTTGAAGGATTGAGGCCAAAACATGATGTTCTTGATGAACACCATGATGACGTCATCATAGAACACTCGAATCTTGATGATTTCACGGTTAAAAGTTAAAATCCAAAAGATAGAAAGGTGTAGGAGTGCGTGTAGATCAAGGAAGTACAAGATTTAGGACGAGATCTTACCTGGTTTGAGAGAAATCGAAGAAAAGGTGAAGAACACGTGCTGCTCGGACAGAGGATTTCCAAAAGTGGAAATGATGACAATGACAGTGGTATTTATAGGCTTCCAAAAGAGGAAAGTGTGGGTCGGTCGGATGGCACACCGACCGGGTGGCAGCCCGGTCGGATGGCAATCCGGCCGGCTGGCATCTGGTTCGGATGCGCGACGCGACGATTTTTGATATTTCGATTTTGATTGCGAGCGATGCGAATGCGATAGTGTTTTCTTTTCAATTTACTTTTAATCCCAACTACTATATCAACATACAAGTATCCCTATTTCGTATTCGGTTTGCGATTGCGATTCGATTGCGATTGAGTTCGATTGCGATTCGATTGTTTACCACACATAACATAAATATACATGCACAAGTAACACATAAGGCACACACACACGTACGATAATCACCAAAATGCATAGTTCGTGTTGCGAGCGCGATGTTGATTAGATTAGATCGATTAACGTTTAATTAACTTTATCGTATTGTTACTTCCTATTATTCACAGTCGTAAAGCGGTCCGTAGCGATAAATGTTCGATTACTTCGATTGTAACTAATTACTCCACATAATACAACTAACGTAAAGACATAAACTAGAGTAACTATAGTCAAAGAAGTCAAAACAGGGATTGAGCAAGGAGTGACAGATCGCAATTAGCGATCTTTTCTTCCTTTGACTTCAATCTTGACTTTGACTTTGACTTTCGAAACACGGGGTGTTACAGCCTCCCCATGTTTAGGGAATTTCGTCCCGAAATTAAACTGGAAGTTGCACAACACCGTGAGTCTCTTTGGAGAACCTTCTCTTTCTAGATTTTCACTCTCTAGAACAAGTTCTTTCAAACAACTGCTGGTACTTCGCCTTCATGTCGCTTTCGAGTTCCCAAGTGAACTCTGCGCCTCGTTTGCCTTCCTATCGGATTTTCACAATAGGAATGCGCGAGCGTCTGAGCTGCTTGGTTTGGCGATCCATGATTTCAACAGGCTTTTCCACGAAGTGTAGTGTTTCGTTTATTTGGAGGTCGTCGAGAGGTACGATCAAATCATGCTCAGCCAGGCACTTTCGGAGGTTTGACACGTGGAAAGTCGGATGGACGTTACTAAGTTCCTCTGGTAGTTCGAGTCTGTAGGCAACTTTTCTGATCCTTTCCAGAATCTTAAAAGGTCCAACATATCGAGGCGCCAGTTTCACTTTTTTGCTAAATCTGACCACACCCTTCCAAGGTGATACCTTTAGGAGTACGTAGTCGCCAACGTCAAATTCAAGGGGCTTGCGTCTTTTATCGGCGTAACTTTTCTGTCGACTTCGAGCTTTCAACAAGTTGTCTCGAATCTGGAGAATTTTGTCAGTTGTTTCTTGCAGTAGCTCAGGACCGGTTAATTGCGAATGACCGATCTCGTGCCATACAATAGGCGATCGACATCTTCTTCCATATAAAGCCTCGAATGGTGCCATTTGGATGCTGGTATGATAACTGTTATTATACGAGAATTCGACTAACGGCAGGTATTTGTCCCAATTACCACCGAAGTCTATGACACACGAGCGGAGCATGTCTTCAAGAGTACGGATCGTTCTTTCAGTCTGACCGTCGGTTTGAGGGTGGAATGCGATACTCAGATTAAGCGTAGTGCCAAGAGCTGCTTGAAACGTTTCCCACAATCGCGATGTAAACCGAGCGTCACGGTCAGAGATGATGTCACGAGGCGTCCCATGATTACAAATGATCTCGTCGGTGTAGATCCGAGCTAATCGTTCCACCTTGTAGTCTTCTTGTATTGGCAAAAAGTGAGCTGATTTGGTTAAACGATCAACAACAACCCATATGCTGGTGTGACCTGATGACGTGTGCGGAAGTTTGGTTATGAAATCCATAGCTATACTCTCCCACTTCCACATAGGGATTGAGGGTTGTTCGAGTAAGCCAGAGGGCCTTTGATGTTCAGCCTTGACCCTTGCACAAGTTAGGCACTTTTCAACGTAGAGAGCAATATCCCTCTTCATGCCCGGCCACCAGTACCTGTAGCAAAGATCCTGATACATTTTGTCGGCACCGGGATGAATAGAATATCGGGATTTGTGGGCTTCGTCCATCAAAATCTTTCGCAATTCGGTCCGCTTAGGGATCCAAATTCGGTTCAGAAAGTAGAAAATCCCATTGGACTTATTTACCAGTTGAGCTCCATCGTGATAGATTCGTTCTTTCTTCAGAGTGCGCTCATTAAAACAGGCATGTTGGGCTTCGCGGATGAGGGCTTCGAGATCGTATTGGGCTTGGGTATCGCGGATGCTGAGCAAATAACTCCGTCTGCTGAGTGCGTCGGCAACGACGTTTGCTTTGCCTAGGTGATAACGAATCTCACAGTCATAATCATTGAGAAGTTCTACTCATCGGCGTTGACGCATGTTAAGTTCCTTCTGGTTAAAGATATGTTGGAGGCTCCTATGATCGGTGAAGATCGTACACCTGGTACCGTACAGATAGTGTCGCCAAATCTTTAACGCAAAAACTGTAACACCCCGTGTTTCCGAAAGTCAAAGTCAAAGTCAAGATTGAAGTCAAAGGAAGAAAAGACCGCTAATTGCGATCTGTCTCTCCTTGCTCAATCCCTGTTTTGACTTCTTTGACTCTAGATAGTCTATTTTTATGTTTTTACGTTAGTTGTATTATGTGGAGTAATTAATTACAGTCGAAGTAATTGAAGTATAATTCTCGATGCGGACCGCTTTACGACTGTGAATAATAGGAAGTAACAATGCGATAAAGTCAACTAATCAATAATCGAGCTAATCTAATCATCATCGAACTCGAAACTCGAACTATGCAACGTTGGTGTTATTATACGTGTGTGTGTGTGCCTTATGTGTTACTTGTGCATGTTTACTTTATGTTATGTGTGGTAATCAATCGAAACTCGAATCGAAATCGAAACCCAGTCGAAATCGAATTATGATAATTGGTGGAGAAGAGATAACGCGAGATATAGATGCTTGTATGTAGATATAGTAGTTGGGATTAAAAGTAATTTGAATAGGAAACTCTATCGTACTTGCATCGTCATCAACCGAAATCGAAATATCAAAAATCGTCACACCGAACACTCGAATCAGGCAGCTGAATGATCAGGCTGTCCAATCGAGCTGCCTGCAGTACTCTGACCACGCCCCCGTGTCCGCTGGGCACGGCCCTGTGTCCGTCTGACACTCTCTCTCTTCATTAATTGTAATTCGCAATTACAATAAATGCGCCTGCAGTACTCTGACCACGCCCCCGTGTCCGCTGGGCACGGCCCCGTGGTGGGCAATAGAAGCTTCTATTAGTTTGTCTTTTCTGCTGCTTCTTGGGCACGGCCCCGTGCTCGCTGAGCACGGGGCGTGTTCAGTCTTCTGCTTTCTTTGTTTTGCTTGGGAGGATGCTATCGAGGGGTCGGGCAATCCACTTTTGTCCATTTTCTTGTATTTATGTTAGATTTTGCTGTCTTTTTGCTTCTTTTGTTAATTTGAGCTCATTTAATCCTGAAAATACAAAAGGAAGACAAAAACACACTTTTTCCAACATTAGTACTAAAAAAGGGTTAGTTTTATGCCATATATTGATATAATTTATATGTTTCATTTTGCGCGTATCAACTGTCAACCGAACGGTCAGCCGTCCGATCGACCAGTTGTCCGACCCTCCAACACTTGTTTCCGTTTTATGCGTTGCTTATCATTATGCTATCAAACTATTCAGGCTAACCCTACTCTCAAGCACTCCCTTCAATCCATCAATCGCTGTGAGTATACTCGATCCCTTTTTGCTTTCAGCACTTTTGGGTGTTACATACGTTACTTATTCTAAATCACAATCGAACACACTACTCAATTACTTTAAACGCTAACCGTTACCGCATGTATTACGTGACTAAATGAATGCTTGTTGTTATGTTTACAGACTGAAGTGCTAAATAGGTTCTTAGAATCTTATCTAAGGGCTATGAGCATGGATGCTCCCCTAACTTGGGTGAAATGTAGAGGTGGCAACAAAAACCCAACCATGATATTTTGGGTTATTTTGGCCTCTTTAAAAAAGGAAATAAGTTAGATTGGGCTGAGGATTTAGTCAAGATGGGTTAGAATGGGTTTTAAATTACCCATCTAAATTTTCACATGGGTCAAGATGGGTTTTTACTCCCTAAACCTAAAACACGCATCAACTTCAAGTATTCAAACGAATCTTCATACAGACAAACTTGCAGCGTCCAGTGATTAACCCTTGGTGCGATTCGTCTACAGACCCTCCAAGGGATATATTATTAACCCTAAAACTTGTTCTTCTAACGTTAGTTACTTTGCTAAACAGCTAGGGTTACGAAGACTCTTTTGCAACGAGGCACCAAAGAAGAGAAGTAAGGGAATTTCAAGGCAAATAATTTGACTCAAATTAACTGTTAGTACTTGTTTTGTATTTAAGTCGATTTGTGCGTTTAACATGGAAGATAGGGTTTGTTTTTAGGATTACAGTTATTATTATTAAATTAGGCTGCATGTATACATTGATATAGTTCTTACATGTGTTTGTAGTTGTGCAGACTGCAGACTATACTGAAATTGCAATGTAGAATTGCTGTGATCAACTATTTATTGTTCCTTATTGGAATTGTGTAGACTATGAAAACTATCACCCAAAGGGAAAAAAGAGGTGCCAAAAGGGGAGGGTCAGGAATCGGGCTCTAAAGGTATTAATTATGCTTCATTTGTATTCTCTTTGATTTCCAATGTATATATAACTTACAATAACCGCTTATCTCTAGGGGACTCTGGTAAAAATGACGATGGAGACACTTTATGAAGAATTATCAAAGTTTAATCTCGCCTTTGATGTTTTTTGCTTTTGTATTGCCAACCATATTTTTGACTCCCCAGGATCAACAACAGGTATTGGTTCCCACATGGTGAGAAAGTTTTAATTTTTCCAGTCTTGGTACAGTTCAGTTCAGTCTTGGAACTATTACACATTGACTTTTTTAATTTTTTAATTTTCTGATGATGTCCTGCAATCCCAAAGTTTTTTTTTTATTTTTTTGAATTTTTTTGAATTTTTTTTTGACTTTTTCTGAATTTTTTGATTTTTTTTGAATTTTTTGGATTTTTTTTGAATTTTTTGACAAAAACCCATTCTAACCCATCTCTTAATAAACCCATCTTAACCCAAACCCATTCTAACCCATGCCCATCCTAACCCATTACCCAAACCTACCCAACCCACCCATTTTGCCACCCCTAGTGAAATGGGTTCCTCTAGCCCAGTGGTGGTATAACACTACTTGGCATTCCACCATTAAAATGACTCCTTATGAAGCCCTATTTGGAGTTAAACCTAACATTCACATTCCTTATATCTCTGGTGATACCACTGTTGCAGCAGTTGAAGATTTTCACAGAGACAGGGAAGGAATGATTGTGAAGTTGAAAGCTAATCTTGAAGTTGCTAGGAACAGGATGAAACAATTAACTGATGCACATAGGACCGACAAAGTATTTGAACCAGGGGATTGGGTGTATGTCAAATTACACCCATTTTCACAACAATCCCTAAAAACTCATCACAACAGGAAGTTGTCATCGAGATATTTCGGTCCATTCCTAGTTCTACAAAAAATTGGGAAAGTTGCTTATAAATTGGACTTACCAGCACATGCTCAAATCCACCACATCTTCCATGTATCTTTGCTGAAGAAAGCTCGAGGTTCCACTGTCTTAACTGGACCAATTCCACAGGGTCCGAGGTTTATACTGCAACCTCGAGCTGTGCTGGACCGTCAATTGGTGAAACGGGGATCCAAAGCTGCAATGAAAGTGCTAATTCATTGGGAGGGTTTGCCTGTCTCAGAGGCTTCTTGGGAATTTTTGGAGGATGTTCAACTGAGATATTTCAATTTTTGAGGATAAAAATATTATAGGGGGGGGGGTATTGTTACAGTATAAGTCTATTAGTATTAGTTGTAGGTAGTCAATTGTAATAAGTGATAGTTGGGGGACTGTAATTGTAATATGTGTAAGAAGTAGTTAATGGTAGTTATAAAGATAAGGAGAATTGGCCTGTAATAATCCCACCTAGACCTTATTGGCAATTAATAATCCCACCTCAGAATATTCCCCCCACTAGTCCCACCTTTCACCTATTTTTCCTACAATGGTCCCCCGTTAAAAAAAGTTAACGGAGTTAAGCTTTTTTCCAAATTACAAACATATTTTTTAGGGCATTTGATTAGAACGACAATACGAGTCCATTAATGTAAAACTTGCCTCGAAACGGTGATCCAAACGATGAAAACGACGCTTCAATTCGGGTGTTTAAATTTCCAATTAACCAAAATCAAGTCACTTGGAGCACCATTTCGAAGTAAGTTTTACATCAATGGACTCGTATCCTTGTTCTGATCAAAAGCCCTAAAAATCTGTTTGTAATTTAGAAAAAAGCTTAACTCCGTTAAGTTTTTTTAACGGGGGACCATTGTAGGAAAAATAGGTGAAATGTGGGACTGGCGGGGGGAATATTCTGAGGTGGGATTATTAATGGCCAAGAAGGTTTAGGTGGGATTATTACAGCCAATTCCCTTTAACAACCCCAAGCTATTGAACTAAGCTTGATTTGGGTTTTCCCTCTCTCTTTCTTGTGCGATTCTTCAATTCAGGCTTACAACCATACCTCTGCAATAGCAAATAATACTTGAGCAATATACATATATAAAAACATGTTTAATCTTAATAATACATGCCATGTACATTTCCGTTCATATCCTCTATGATGGTTCTGTCATTTGTATTAAGGTGCCAATGCAGGCTAGCCCACTTGTTAGAAACACGTTATTAAAAGAAAGGTCGGGTTCTAACCTAAACTATGAAAGTAACATTTGCTATTTAAAGAATGTGTGTAAAGAGTGGGAGGAGTAACACTTGTATTTGAAAAAAAATCAGTTTTGTCAAATAGTTGTATCTTTAAACAAATACTTTAGCTAACAAATCGTTTTCAAAAATAGTTAGTCCATTAGAAAAACAAAACAAAGAAGCATTTGAGATTGTTTATTAAAACAAAACTTATCTAAAAAAATAGTTTAAAACATTAGTCAAATAATCCAAAAAAAGTAACACTAAACACTCCTAAAACTCTAAATGAAATACACATAAAAAAAGTTGAAAAATACTTGATTATTATTATTATTTTTTTTGAACGTACAACATAAGAATCGCCGAGTACTCCGTACGCGGCACCCATTAGCCGAAAGGTAGCCCGCGGCAGCCCAACCTGCACGCACGGAGCCCCTAACCCATCATGCCACCAGTTCCGGGGAAAACCCGACCCTGCACCCGCCCGAGGGCACGACAATACAAAGCCGGTAAAACCCGGGTGGATCAAGAATCGAACTCAAGACCATTCAGTCAGGAGTCTTCCCTCATTTCCATAACCACTGAGCTATAAGCCCAGGGTTAAATACTTGATTATTTAACTCCCAAAAAACAAAAGAGTGTATATATTATATGAAATAAAAAATATTAATTTAGGATATTGGTTTTAGTTAATTGGCAAAGTAATTTAAGCACTCCAATTGGACAAACCTCTGTCATTCACCATTAACCCATTCTAATAATCTTGACTCAAAAGAGCCGTGCCGTATTTCTCGTGATCTTAATCTTTTCTTGATCGGTGACAGCAAAGTATACCGAATGGGAGGCGTGTTGAATCGTTCATTCCGACTCAGTAACCTTATTTTTTGACTTGTGCCTCTGGTAACATCTCTATCTACACCATATATGTCACTTTCAATTGGGTATATATAGAGTTGCGTATATGTTTTTTTTTTTTTTTGGTTGAGGCTTTTTATCGAACAGTGTACGTGCAATCCTGTTCTTCTCAGCTTTAGTATGTGATCATGCTACTACTTCATCATGGAGAATAAAGTCGTATTCTCTTTCGCTTTCGATCCCTTTAGCTTTTCGTTATTCTTCAACTCTCAACTCAACGATGGCTATTTATGTTTCTCATTTGGTTTGATCATTGTTTGATTCTATTTCTTGTTGTATGCATCTGTTCTTCTTGATTGTGCGCACATTAGGTAATTTATTATTTGCATCTTTTTAAAAGATTACACTTTCTGTTTTTGATTTTTTCAATTTATTATCCTGATTAAAATAATTAATCATGGGTTTGTTGTGATTATTAGAAAAAAAAAATTAGACGATCGAATCATGTCGAACGGAGAGGAACATGTGACCGAAGGATCAAACAGGCAGAAATATGAAGAAGAAGGTGAAGATGTAACTGATGATCAGAAAAGTATTGTGGCATATAACAGTAACAGAAATGGATATTGGGTCAACTTCAATAGTCAACAGTCAACAGAAGTCAAACCCCAGGATGCAGATTACTCTAGTGACATTCCCTCACTCAACTATGAGTTAGAGAATTTAATCTTAGCTAGATTTCCCAGATCAGAATATTGGAAATTATCATCTGTCAATAAGCGGTTTTCGAGGTTAGTGAAAACCGGAGAGCTTTTCAAGATCAGACGGGACATCAAGTTCAACGAGCCGTCGGTTTTCATGCTCGCGAGTGGTGAAAACTGCTGGTGGGCTTTTGATCAAGGGTTCGGTTCGTTTAGAAGACTCCCGGTTCTTCCTTCCGATATTTGCTTCACCTCGGGTGACAAAGAGTCGGTATGTGCCGGGACCCATTTACTCGTGTCGGGTCGGGAAATCGAAGGGTTAATGATTTGGCGTTACGAACTAGCAGTGAATAAATGGTACAAAGGCCCACCAATGATCTACCCAAGATGCTTGTTTGCATCTGCCACTTGTGGGACCAATGCTTACGTGGCGGGTGGGATCGCGGTGGCTGGTGGGACCCAGTCCGTGCACAACACGGTTGAGAAGTATGACCCGGAAACCCGGTCGTGGACCCCACTTCCAAGAATGACAAAGCCACGTAAGCTATGTTCCGGGTGTTACATGGACAACATGTTTTATGTGATCGGAGGGAGAAATGACGATGGGGTATTGACGTGTGGCGAGTTTTATGACCCCGAAACGAACCAATGGAATTTGATCCCGGAGATGTTCACAGACAATCCGGTCCTCAACGCTCATTCCCCTCCGTTAATCGCGGTGGTTAACAACGAGCTTTATTCAATCGAAGCGTCTTCGAATATGTTAAAAGTTTACTTGAAGAAAAGCAACAGTTGGAAGCAGATGGGTTTGGTTCCTGTGAGGGCGGATTACAACCGCGGTTGGGGAGTGGCGTTTAAGTCATTTGGCAATAAGTTGGTTGTAATCGGGGCGTCAACAGTGTTAACGTCGAGAAGCTCGATGGCTATTTATACGTGTAGTCCGGACCCGGAATCGGATTACTGGCCCGAATGGGAATTGCTTGACAATGGGAGGATTCAGCTGAGTCATTTCATTATGAATTGTTGTGTGATGGTAGCTTGAGAAGATGTGTGATAAATAAGTTTGTCATTTGGCTTTTTAGAGTCAACATGATTGTATTTTAGTGTAAAGAAGTAATCAGTTTCCCTGGCTACTTACCTTTCCTTGCATAAGTAGTACTTTACTACTTATGGTATAATTCATGTTGTAGTTCTTGTTTGGGGTGAAATTGAAAGCCTGTTTGAAGAAATTGTACTATTTAAAAAAATAAAAATAATAATAATAAATGGTATAATAATAGTCTTATTACTAAATTCTTTTTAGAAAATTTAACGAACATCCATTCTAAGGATCATTTTTGTTAGCCAGAGTGAACATTGGAGACAAAAATGTAATAACCTTAACGAATATCTTAAGTGTAATTCTTTCTTACGCCACTCTCTTAAATGAGAAGAGAGAGAATAAACGTGAAAAAATGAGATCTATACGGTAAGTGAGAAAATACAGTTCTTGTTCTTACATTTAATAACCTTAACGAGTATCTTTTTTACTTTTAAGAATCTTTCTGTAGATTTTACACAAACTACCAATAAATGCTTGAAGTTGAGTTATAAGTATAAACAAAATGTTAAAACAAAAGTTTATACTTAACTTAAACTATATAAGTAGACATTACAGACACATTTCCGATAAAAACCGATTCGTATGACAATTGGACCAAATTTAGGGTATCTATTGGTTTAGAGTATGTTGCTTGATTCCAAATTTAGTGTAATATATCTACCATTCAATACAATAATATATCATCTCAACTACTAGTTAGAGTAATTACCTTCGTTAAACATATATATTTTAGATCAAGACTAATTTCAATAATTAACTCCAAATCATGTAGATTTCTTGATCCTCAAGTGTGTTGGGGGGGAGATGATCACGGCATGATGATCATCATCACTTCCAACACGACTAATTAGTTTTTCATCTCCGCACTGGCTTTTGATAGAAATGTCATATTCTTCAAGTGGGCCAAATTTTCAATCCAGTGAACTTAGTTTAGAATGACTTTGCCTACTTTATCAACTTTGTTGGATCAAAACCGAATTTCCCTATTGAAGTATCCAGTTCAATTGTCTCTGTCCTTCAAATTGTTTTCATACCTTTACGTGACATCTTAGTATTTTCTTTAAATTACTTCTTCATATCGAATTCGAAGTACTTGAAAATCTTTGGACCACAAATTGCAATTCCATTGGAATTTCCAAGATGAACAAATTTATATTTATATTTTATATGTATATAATAAATCTTGAAGAATAGTGTTTTCTTATGGTTTTTGTTTTGTAATTTTTGTTGTCTTTCACTCCTTTTGTCTTTGTAGTGAGTTTGTAAACGCAACTTGCGGTATAAGTTTGCATTTGTCTTTGTCTACGTTTTAGGTTCGTGTCGGTATAAATGTGCGTTTTTGTTTTTCAAATTTTTCCGCTTTTGGTCGTTGTTTGCTTACTAATTAGCACAACTTTACGACCCCATGTTGCAACATGGGGGGTCAACATCAGTGCTGTACCGTATTCGTTTTATGGTTATTCTCAATGTAGCAACATTAAATTCATTGAACACAAAGTTTTATTCGCAATAAAATATCTTTTTGGTATCGTAAGCTATACAAGAGATACATGTATCATACAAGTACCTTAATGAACCGAATAATACCAGAACAAGTATTCGTTTCCGTTGTTTCAATTGATGTAAAACACATGTCAATTGCTACGCCAGATGTCAGTATCTCATGCTGGTACAGTAATGAGCTGAACCGATACCGATCAAAAGCAAACCACTAAACGCGACGAAATACCACTAGTTTTTTTATTACTCGTTTATCTTTTTATGGAAAGAAAAAAAAAATCCGGAAGGAAAGAAACCGGACCGGGACCAGATCTATACAGCTTTCTGAGAACCGGGCGGGAGAGAAGCTAAAACGCTACCTGACTCGAGATCTTCACGTAAGCACATTCACAGATCTTCTTTACATAATTACTGCTTTGGATTTGCTCCCACTTTTAGGTAATTTGCTCAATTTTCCTGTTTCGTAATCTGCATTCATCAATAATTCTATTTCTTTTAGGTATTCCTTTTCAATTTCGAGTTTCGTATGTGTTTTTAACCAATGCGTATATCGAATTATGATGAATGTTAATTAAATTTTAGGTCATCACAGGATTTGAAGATGTGTATGCAATTTGGTACCGTTTCCGGCTTGCAATTTAGGGTTTGAATGGATATTAAAAGTTTAAAACCGCATTGTGAGAATTAGGGTTACAATTTGTATGAAATTATGTCTATGAACAACACTAATCCCCAAAAGAACAACACGAATCCACCAAACCCTAATCCCCATCATCTGTCAAGCCAGTTTCAGCTCCCTCAGTTTTCCGCAGCCCAGGCGCATGCGCACGCGATCGCGCAAGCGCAGTTAAACGCTCAGGCCAAAGTTGCAGCTCAGGCTCAGGCTAACCATGCCCAGTTTCAAGCCCAGCTTCAGGCTCAAGGTCTGGCGCTTACTAATTCGCCCCTCTTTTCGGGATCGGGCAATACAAGTGCCAAACGCGCGCCTCAGAAGCCACTCGGGCGGCCGCCTGGAGTGTCGAACGCTAATGCTGGTTCTCCCATGAGGACCATGGAGCTTACGCCAGCTGCCCGTCATAAAAAGAAACAGAAGGTTTCTGGAAAACAGATACATGACAGAGTGGCTGCGATTCTGCCACCGTCTGCTTTATACACGCAGCTTCTTGAATTTGAGTCACGTGTTGACGCTGCTATAATAAGAAAGAAGATAGACATTCAGGAAGCTGTTAAAGACCCACCTTCTGTTCAGAAGACGCTTAGAATATATGTGTTTAACACGTTTGCGAATCAGGTTCAAACGATTCCTCAAAAGCCGAATGCTGAGCCGCCTTCTTGGACGATGAAAATTATAGGGAGAATATTGGAAGAAGGAATGGATCCTGAACCGCAGGCTGGTATGATGTCGAAACCGAACCCGTTGTACCCAAAGTTTTCATCTTTCTTTAAGAGAGTTGGTATACAGTTGGACCAAAAACTGTATCCTGATAATCATACGATTTTGTGGGATAGTTCTAGAACCCCGACACCTCATGAAGGGTTTGAAGTCAAAAGAAAAGGTGATAAGGAGTTTACTGTGAATATAAGGTTAGAAATGAATTATCTGCCTGAGAAATTTAAACTTTCGTCTTCTTTAATGGAAGTTCTTGGAATTGAAGTTGATACTCGAACAAGAGTTATTTCCGCCATCTGGCAATATGTCAAAGCTCGGAAGTTACAAGATGCGGATGATCCATCGTATTTTAATTGTGATCCACCGCTTCTTAAAGTATTCGGTGAAGAAAAAGTGAAATTTTCCATGGTATCACATAAGATTTCAAGTCATTTGTCTCCACCGCCACCTATACATTTGGAGCATAAGATGAAGCTCTCGGGGAACAGTCCAGCTGGCAATGCATGTTATGATGTACTGGTGGATGTGCCGCTTTTAGTACAAAAAGATTTGAATGCTTTATTGGCTAACAATGAGAAAACCAAGGAAATTGAAGCCTGTGATGAGGCAATATGTACGTCAATAAGAAAGATAAACGAGCATCGTAAAAGGCGGGCTTTCTTTCTTGGATTTAGTGAGTCTCCTGTTGAGTTTATCGATGCTTTGATTGAATCTCAAGGCAAAGATTTGAAGCTTCTTGTTGGGGATGCAAATCGTAATGCTGAAAAAGAAAGTCAAGCTGATTTCTATAACCAACCCTGGTAATGTTACCTTATTTACTATATTGCCTTTATATGCGTATTTATTGAAGTACATGAGTTTATAACTATATATATATATTTGCTTTATTTTGTGCCTCATTAAATGTTAACTACATGATAATCTTGTGTTTAAACAATTTAGGAATATTGGATTTTAACAATCCCAGCTATACGTCGTTGGCTGCCAACAGTCCCAACTTCAAAAATAACCACCGGCACTCTCGACTATTAACATATTGGCCACCAATGGAACCTGACTAACAGAACCCTAACGCCGTTAGTCTCCGGTCGCCAGAAAACCATTTTTGGCCAGAAAACAGGGTTTTCAAAGGTCCAATCTAAGGTTACAAAGAGGTTTGGGACGAAAATGTTAAGTTTTCTGGCCAAAAAGTTGAGTTTTTCGGCCAAAAGAAGTTTTCCGGCTAAAGACTGAGTTTTCCGGCGACTTCAATAATTGGGGCTTTTACTAGAAAAAAGGTTCCTAAAGGTCCGTAATAAGGTTACAAAGAGGTTTGGGACGAAAATGTTGAGTTTTCCGGCTAAGAATAAGTTTTCCGGCCAAAAAGCGTTTTTCCAGCGACTGGAGACTAACGGGATTAGGGTTCTGTTAGTCAGGGTCCATTGGAGGCCAATATGTTAATAGTTGGGACTGTCAGTGGTTATTTTTTAAGTTGGGACTGTTGGTAGCCAAAGGTGAATAGTTGGGATTATTAAAATCCAATATTTCAACATTTTAATATTAGATTTCGTGTCTGTTGTCATTGTTATGATGGGTCTAAATGTGCTTTTGCAAGCTCCAACTCTTATGCGGTTACTGTTTTGTGAATGTGTAGGATTGAAGATGCAGTTATCCGTTATCTGAATCGCAGACCAGCCCGTAAAAGCACATGATTGGTTTGGAAATATGCTGATGGAACATGGAATAAACGGTAATCATCTTTTGAATGTGCTAACGACCGTTTTGTTTTGGTATATCAACTATGTAGCTGCATATTTAGTAATTAGAATCTTTTTAATTTCATGTTATGTCTGGTTTTCTATCTTAGAAATATCCGTTACCTTATGAAAATTTCTGAATTCAAGTATATTTTTTGTTATGTGGACCTTCGTGGTTCATTAATGTTGTTTTTTTTTTAAGTTTTAGTTAGGCGTGCTTATTTTTATTTTGTTTTTTTTTTTAAGTTTTAATTAGGCGTGCGATTTTTATTTTTGTCATTTAACAGTTTTCAGCTACAAATAAAACTTTTGTTTTTTTAAACAACTCACACGCCCATCTAATCTAGTGCTAATTTTCCTTCACAATCCATAACGGGACTTGAACCCTCGACCTCTAGTGGAGGGAGCACTGTTTTAACACACCAAAATAAAGCTTCTAACTTCAAATGAAACTAAGTTGTTAACTACTTCGCTACAAATAAAGTTTCTAACTTCACCGCTGAACCGAAGATTTAAAAGAATCTTTTACAGCTATTCTTACATGTTCTCAACATTCAATCAACGATGGAAGTTGAACAGTGCAGAACATACACCGGTTGTCAATGATTAATATTTCTAGTAGACGTGGATTTAGATTATCAAGCTTTTGCTTATAACTAGATATGTAAATAAGCCAGGTCGAGCTCATCTAAGCTTGAGATCGGCAACGACAAGCTTAAGAGAGCTTGAGCATGAATTGGACTTGACTTGTTTGTTCGTGCTAGGTATAGACTGTTTTGTCATTTGAAAGTGATTAAGAAAATCGTCGTGTTAGGTATAGACTGTTGTGTCATTTGGAAGATATTTTAAATTACTAATTTACTATGTGCAGGTAAGCAACCTGTTAAATACAGATCTTGTCCACAAAAATCAAAATATTAAAAAGTTAAAGAGTCAATTTGTTGAAACAGACCGATATTCGGACTGGTAAATTCGATGGTTTACCCGATCACCATTTCAATCGGCCAACCCAATTTAGAAAATAATGTCAGTCTGTCAGACAAATGGTTAGGGCATGCAACGACTAGTTCACCGGTTTTGCTCTGTTGTCATCGAAGAGGCTCATTTGTGTATGATATTATATTGGCTCATAACAAAAACCACGTTGATACCAACAGTTTCAGATCATACTTGCGTGTCTGATTTTCAAAACACCATATAACTGATAGGAATTGTATATTAGCTTTTCACTTGAATAGTATTTTGCAATTGTGGGAGGGGGGTATATGTAACTTTTACCTTTTATAAATAAAGAGGTCTAGTGACTTGGAGAGGGGGGAATAGAATTGGGTAGGTGTTAGGACCACTTGTGGTTGTTATCTTGTAGATCCTTGTGATCATATCGTTCAATTCAATACAATTAGCATCATTCGGTTTCATCATCTTTGTTATACAATTCAAACCCTATCAATAACCATATAAGATCTTTCCTTTATTTCAAGAAGAGTCTAAGAAGTGAGACCATCGCCTTGGCCCACCATGAAGGTGCTCTTGGGCCTGGGCTGATGCATCTCTGCCTATTTGAAGGTGGGCCTGTTTGTAGAAAAACAAATCTTTTTTTTCTTTTCTTTATTGAACCTTTTATTGCCGGTTTTTTAAAAAATATATATATATATATATATATTTAAACTTCAATGCCTATTTCTTCAAAAAGTCTATAATTTTTTTTAAACTTCAATGACCATTATAGATATCACCATAAACTTCATATTTTATCACATAAATAATCTTTCTTTCTCAAATTCTTTGTGACATATCACTTCTCTAAAATCATGAACCCAAACCAATCATGTTTACGCAATTGTTAATTGATGACATCCAGGAAGAAAACCTAAACCCTGACCAAGTCCCATTTCCAAACAGTGCGTCTCCGCCATTCAAAGAATATCCGAACCCACACCTTTTCAAATGTTGGCTTCTCGCAACTCAAAATTCTGGATTCAAAATCCCGACTTTCCTTGTTTTCATTAACTTCAACAAGCCCAAGTTTAACAAATTCAACCCTTCCAAGGCATTCCCAATAACACCAAGTGTTGGTGTTGATGAATCCCCATTCCTACAGCTCAAAAATGCTAAAAAGGAAAGGCGAAGAAGTCGCGCCATTGGCAAAGGAAAATAATTTTGCGACACAAAAATGGAACATAGTTGACGAGGTGGTACTTGAGAAGTCGCATATACATATTCGAAGATTCAAGTACCATGAACAACCAGAAGTCCACTGCTTTCTGATCGTGCGTGGAAAATTATTTTATGCAAGGAGAGCATTCATGCACGGAAAGAAACAATTACAACTTACAATCACATCGACACATGCAATACTAATTATGATGTTTGCTAGAGAGGAGTTCATCAACAACTCCACAAATGAAGAAAACAATCGATTGTGTATGCACATGTGTGAAAGACCAGCCCAAGTGGACAAGACCAACAGTTTGTGCCTTTTTGTTTCCTATTTTTCTAATGCATCAATTATATTTACATCATCTATCTTTCAAATAATGTATAATTTGTTTGAATAGTTTGATATAGGACGTCGAATGACATTACAAATTAACACACACTGGATGACTTTCATTCCATTCGCCTGGTTCCTGTTTAGCTAAGAATATACAATCATTAGAAGTTTAAAACCAAGAACTGACCCGTTTGCTAGTGGGTGTAGGTTTCAGATTTTTGTAATTCCCTTGATAGCTTTCTTTGTAAATCATATATAAAGTTCACTTTCAGATTAAAGTATTTTGTGGTACACGAAATCAATAATCAGATAAGACCTAAAGTACTTATTTGATGTGTGTAAAAGACTTGATGTTCTCCCAATTACCAAACAGGTGTCCGTCCGGGGTTTCGTATGTATAGGGTCGATTCATCACAGGTCTAATCTGGGACCGTTTTGGCATATAAAATTCATCGATCATGACTTAGGTATAGCTGGACGTTCCCTTATCAATATATTAAGTTTATTAATCATGACTTAGCCAAGGTTTAAAAAGGCAGAAACAGGCCTCGAGGCGTCTTCCCTTAGCCTCATGAGGCGTAAGCCTCGAGGCAGGCCAAGGCGTAAGTCTTGAAACATTATTAAAAAATAATAAAAATTTATATCTCTCATAAAAACCACAAATTATTATTATTATTATTATTATTATTATTATTATTATTATTATTATTATTATTGTTATATAATAGTTCAACAAGCAAGGTTTGGTTATAAACTCAACACAAAAACAGCAAAAACTGTTTGAACCTGTTTAAACCACAAGTTCTGGAAAGTTGTTTTAGTTTTAGCTTCTAACCCATTTAGACGCGTTTGAACATGGTCTTTACCCAAACAAACCCAAAAGATGATTAAAAAAAGGAACCAAATTTACACAATTCTGTCCATCTGAGTCAAAATTTCCCCATATGAAATAAAATAATAAATCAAAGTTGCACCTTAGGAAGGGAATGGAAGATAAAGTTGTTTGGAAAGTGAGTCACTCATGTGTACGGAATTGGGACAAAAAGAAGCAGTCTATCATATCATTCATTCCCTTCAAACATACCAAGACAATAACCCACTACTAGTATAAACAAGCCCTATTATTTACAGACTTACAAGAAAATCACGACACAATTAACTAGTCTACTACTACCACTAACCAAGATAATTGAGAATAAGACCAACTCCATGAATACTACTGCCCGCCAACAAAGACATAACAAACAAAGGACGTGTGCATAGGTCGAGCATACAGATACGTCCATCAATCGCCTCGTAGATACCTCCTCTGGTTCTTATGGTGAGTACCAAAGCATTCGTCTATGCCTCCTCAGTTGTCATACTGGTTTTTGCTAGTCGTAAGAGGAATTATTATTTTGAGTTCTTTCCAAAAAAATATATTTTTTTTTCAAGAGCTACTATAAATGAGCATAAACTTTCCACTCTTGCATTCTAATTTAATTCATCCTTATCACCAACAAGACTCCATCCTGGAGTTTTTTTTAAACTCCCATCTTTCATAATCTCCCTCAACCTCGAAACATCATCCCATCGACCCGCATCTGCGTACATATTCGACAAAACAACATAAACTCCATGATTATCATGTTCCAACACAAGCATCTTCTTCACCGCTCTTTCTGCAACCTCAATATTTCCATAACTCCCACAAGCACTCAACAGAGCTCCCAAAATCTTCAAATCAGCTTTCCATGGCATTCTATTTATCAACTCTTCAGCCTCCGATAACATCCCACCTCGACCTAAAAGGTCAACCATGCACCCGTAATGTTGTATTTTGGGCTCAATTCCGTAAACACTCCTCATTGAGTTGAATATTTTCCGGCCAAAATCAAGCATTCCGGCATGACAACAAGCAGATAAAACTCCAACAAATGTGCTATCGTTTGGCATCACGTTATATTTCTCTAATACCTGAAAGACATCAAGTGCTTCTTTTGCATGCCCATGAACTGCTAACCCCGAAATCATTACATTCCAAGTTATAATGTTCTTTTGCGGCATGTTATCAAAGCAAGTTCTAGCCATAACAAGTGCTCCATTCTTGGCATACATGTTTACCAAAGCAGTACCGAGAATAACCTCGGTACCTAACCCTTTTTCCATTATGTATCTATGGATCTTTTCTCCCATATCCAAACACCCGGATTGCGCACAAGCCGACAACACAGACGACAAACTTGGACCATTCGGCTCAAATCCTTCAGCAACCATCTGGTTAAACAGATCCAACGCTTCTACTGTGCGATCATTCTGAGCGTACCCACACACCATCGTCGTCCAAACATTAACATTTTTATCAGGCATTTCATCAAACACTTGGCGGGCAAGTACCAAACCAGAAGAAACAGAGTACCCTCTTATCAAATTATTCACAACATGAAAATCCAAGTCTAATCCAACTTTCACAACCTGTGAATGCACTTGTTTACACAATTCAACCGATCGTAAACCCGAACACGCTTTCAGAACAAAAGGGAACGTGTGTTTTCCCGGTGTAACACCTATTCTACGCATATTAACATACAAGAACACTGCTTCATGTGGATTAGGGCTGATCGCTAAGCCTCTGATGAGGGTGTTCCACATAAACATGTTTGGTTGTTGAACACTGTTTAACAATTTGGAAGCATAATTTAAATCGCCGTGAGGGGAAAGAGCGGAGAAGGAGAGTAAACGGCTAGCGGCGAAGTTGTCGTGGATGGTGGCAGTGACGAGCATTTGAGCGTGAATTTGTAGAAGTTGACGCATGGAACTGCATTTGTCTGCGAGTAGAGATAAGTGTGGTTGGGTGTGAGCTGGCCGGATGGTGGAGTGTGACGACGGAGGTCGGTGGTTTCCGATGAGTGGTCGCCGGAACATATATGTGTTCACTGTGATATTGGTTGCATTAACACGCATGAAGTCCTAAAATGCTTAGGTAAACGGAATGTGACAAGGGTAATTCGAATAAACCTCCAGGTTTGTATGTTGGATGGATGGGGGAAGTAATTCAAAACAGTGGAATCAGTTTATCAATTTGTGGAGTTCACCGTTTAAAAAAAATCGGTCTCTTCGATTTCGATTTGGTGATTATTGTAACCTATACACATGAAGAAGTTCCCGTTAAAAAAAAAGTAAAAAATTGATCAATTTGTGTTCTCCAACATTGGCATGGAATTTGTGAGATGTTCTATCTTTAATATTTTAAGAAAAATTTCATACTTAATAAAAAAAATCTTATTTAGTTAGAGAAGTTTGAAACTTTTAGGTTAGAATTTGAAACTTTTGATTTAACGCTTCTATTAGTAGCGTTTAAAAGAAGATATAAGTTTTTAGAGAAAAATAATTATTTTAACCTCTAAAGATAATGAACTTTTTAAGGCACCAACTTTTTAATTATGTCCATTTTGATAATTTTATACATTTTATTAAAAGCTCCAGCTACTCTACCAAACACCTTAATATATCTAAAAAACTACAGTTACCATCTTCCAACCACCAATTACTTTTGCCAAACATACCCAATGTATTCGACGAAAATCCAGATCCAAAAGGTCTTGTATGAGATGTATTTTTATAAATGGTTATTGGATTTTATCACTCACAGGCCTCAACTATCGGCCTTTGGCCGTTGCCCACCCCAACTAACACTTTGACACCCGACACCCCCAACTTGACTTTTAGTTCGTGCTGGCATCACTCAGTTAATTTTTTACTAAATGGGTATGTTTCTTATCCTACGTGGCACAGAGTTGATGAGATGGACATGATTACGTGGCGAAGGACGTGTCACTAACCTTCATCTCCTCCTTTATAACACCAAAGGATCATAAATCGAACCCTAATTTCCTCGTTCGCCACGTAATCATGTCCATCTCATCAACTCTGTGCCACGTAGGATAAGAAACCAACCCAGTTAGTAAAGATTTAACTGAGTGGTGCCAGCATAAACTAAAAGTCAAGTTGGGGGTGTCGGGTGTCAAAGTGTTAGTTGGGGGTGGCAACGGCCAAAGGCCGATAGTTGGGTTTGGGGTGATAAAATCCAATAACCCTTTTATAAAACCTTGGTCACGTATATTTCTCAAGAGTAAATGTACTAACTGATATTAACCTTTCATTGAGCTGAACATGGCAGTTTTTAGAGTATTTTTTTAATGGTTAGTAGACCAACTGGTTGGGCTTTCGCACCAACTTCAATTGTACACGAGATACCCGGGTTCGAAACCAGGAGACCATCCATTTTGGGCTTGGTACATCCTGGCCCTCAATCCACCCGTGGGTTGAACACCACTAAAAATGGATATCATAGATATTTAATTCTCATCGCGACCCGCTCCAAGAGGAAACCACGCAACCATAACTAGTGTAAAACCCCCTGGCCTCACCTTGTTGTGTCCAGTGGGGATCGAATTGGAGTCTCTCACGAGAAATCCAGTCTACCAACCACTTGAACCAAGGATCATTGGCAATTTTTAGAGTATGTGTTTATAAATCATGTAAAATCGAGAATGGTTGGCATACGGATCATTTAAGTTAACTTTACCAATATGATATAACTGGTCCCTAACAATTACTTTATGAAAGTAATTATGAATATTGATTAGTTAAGGGGTCATTATGGTTTCCCTCTAGATGCTTTTAATGTGGATAATAATAAAAATATAAAACTCATCAAGTACACCAAATTGATTATTATTCTCTCTAAAATCCCCATCACACAAAAGCATAATAAGAGGAATTGCCATGGCATCCTCATCGTCATCTAAGTTTACAATTCTCACAAGTAAGTATCTCTAATTTTATGTTCATATTTATATTTATATTTTAGAGTAAATTACAAGTTTTGTCCTTTAAGTTTACACCAAATTGCAGGCGCTGTTCTTTTTTTCAAAAGTTTACAGGCGGCGTCCTTAACCTTCCAAAATCTTGCACGTTATGTCCTTTAGGCCAGACCCAGTTAGATTTTTTGGTTAAATATGGTCATGTGCATTGCACATGAGAACATATGTGTCTATTCACGTTCCAGGGGCTATTTTGTAAAAAGTTTTTTTCAGGGACTATTTATACAAAATTGAGAAATAAGAAACAAATATGAACTTACTCTCTCTCTCTCTCTTCACTCTCTTTATCTAAAACATCATCTCTCTCTACGATCTAGAACTAGAACCAGAACAATACGTCATCTTCGCGACTAATTCCGGCGATTCCTCCACCAAATAAGCAAGAGTGATGCTCCGGTGATGTTCCGATCGTATCTCAGTCGATGCCGTTGAAGTTTCAGCAATCGGCGCCGTTGAATGTGCTCGTCTTCACGAGAAAATCAACGTTTAATGTGCATAAAGGTTGAGCTATTATGATCCTTGTTGATTTTATTTGGTTAAAGTGATAATATCCTAGATTATGTGTTATGGGTGGTTGTGGTGATGTTGGATCAATGGCGGTGGTGGGGTGAAGGGTGATGGTAGGTCGATGGCGGTGGTGGAAAAATGTTTCACTTTTACCATAACAGTGATCGGTTGGTTATATTTGATGACGGAAGGTGAAGGTTGTATGTGAAGCATTTCATCAAACAGTTGGAGGGCTTCATCAAGGTTAGTGATAGGTGCAATTCAACTACGTTTGACTGACAGAAATTTTTGGGTCAGTGGGTAGGTTAAACATGTAGAATAACAAGAATTGAGGAGGCTTGTGCCGATCTTATTGTTGCCATTTTATTGTCCAAACAGTAGAGATGGAATCTGTAATTTTTCAAACTTATGAAGGAAAGGTGACATGTGGACATCCAGCATTGTAATTTAACTTATCAAAAAAAACTTTTAGCTGACTAAAAAACAATTTTTTAGTGGAAAAATCATCGGTGATGTGTGGGTGAAACATTCGTTGATTGAACAGTCTCCTTATTAACTGTGTCAATAGGGATTCGTTGGTTACATACCCATGATTGAACCGTAGGCCATTTGGTCTAGTGGTAGCCACAAGGATTTTCTTATAATTTATTTACTCAATAGTTTCTGAGAATATAAAATGACAATAATGCCCTCATGTGCAAGACACATGACCAGATTTAACCAAAAATTCTAACTGGGTTTGGCCTAAAGGACATAACGTACAAGATTTTGAAAGATTAAGGACATCGCCTGTAAACTTTTGGCCAAAGGACAGCGCCTGCAATTTAGTGTAAACATAAAGGACAAAACTTGTAATTTACTCTATATTTTATCTTGATAAACATGATTAGGGTTTTATGTTTTGACCCATGTGTAGCGATATAATCAACAACTCACGTACCAAACAAATATTGAATCTCAAATTAGCTATGTATAAAATAGTATGATATGAAACTGTAATGAAACACATGTAAAATGATATATTAAAATATGATATAGCAATAGATATAATCGATGAAAACGATTATGTATATACAAACTGTGCAAGATTGTACACATAGAAATTGCCAAAATGGCTAGATGACTTAAGGTTGAATTAAATTCGCTCGGCAAGCTAAACGTTTTCGAACATGCAGTTTGAACACTCATAGACGTCAAACCAGTGGGTTATAAAAGGGTGCCTTTAAATAAAAAGAAACATAACAACGAGATTTTGTGGTGTAAGGTATGACCTATAACAAAAAGGTTTTTCCCAAATCTCAAAATTTGATTATGAGGAAACGTATTCCCATGTAATAGATGCGATAACCTTTATATGTTTTAGAGGCCTCGCAATCTTATAATAAGTTCAGATAAAACTTATGGATGTCTTACCACATACTTAAATAGGACAATGGAAAGTGACATCTACATAAAAATCCTTAAAGAGTTAGAAAATGGCCGAAGCATTATAAAACAATAGCCCCATGTGTATGTTATATATCTCAAGAGATTTTCATACGATATTAAGGAAACTGGTTATATGTGCTACAATCATCTCAACTTCTACCATGAAAAAGAGGGATTTAAGTTTAATAAAATTAGATTTATCTATTTATTCAAAATTTTCACTCTTAAAGTTCATAATCACAGTTTACAATAGATGTGTGCATGGGTTACCATTAACCATAAACATAACCATAACCGCTTGTTTCGGTTATCAAATTTTAGTAACCATAAACTTCGGTTATGATTAATCGGTTATGAAGTCGGTTATGGTTAATTTCGGCTAAGTTAGGGTTAAAATAAATAGGGTTATACAGGGTTTGGACTTAGCTTGAGTTTTTTTTTAAAGTAACCAAAACTAAACTCTTTGGTTAAACAATCGATGTGGGTTTTTTAATAAGGTAATTTGGCAAAAAAAAAAAATTACAATCATTACTGATGACTGTCGTGGGTGTCATACAAAAACCTAAATAACTATGTAGATAGTGTAAATAGGGTATTGAACCAAAGTAGTATGGTGGAAAGCGTTATGAATTAAGTAATGATAAACTAATTAGTAGGGCTGCAAACGAACCGAACGAACACGAACACGGCCTTGTTCGTGTTCGTTTGTTAAGGATTTCATGTGTTCACGAACAGTTCACGAACACTTACCGAACGAGATTTTTTGTTCGTGTTCGTTTGTTAAGGAAATGTACTTGTTCGTGTTCGTTTTCGTTTGTGTTCGTTTTCGTTTGTGTTCGTTTGTTAATTTAGGTACCGAACACAAACGAACATTCATGAACGCACACAGACGCAAACGAACACAAACAAACGTTAATGAACATAAACAAACACAAACGAACATATATTTACTTTCGAAGATGATCATAACAAAAAAAAAAAAAACACTAAGTAGATCCACTCAAAATATACCAAGCTAATTATCCAAACTTGAGTAGCTTAATATATAATTTTTATAAACATAACTAACAGAAAGTAGTGTCTCAAAACTTCAAGTCTCCATTTAATCCACCAAAATAACCTTGAGATCGTCTATAACCAAAATAAACTTGAATTCATCCAACCATCATCAAGTAAGCTCAACACATATGACATAAACAAACGATAAAATATAAGTTGGGCCATACAGTATAATATAATATAAGTTGGGTAATAAAATAAAATATATATATATATATATGTATATATTCCTATACACAAATGAACACGAACATACAAACGAACATAAACAAATGAACACAAACAAATGTAAACGAACACGTTACCGAACGTTCACGAACACAAATGAACGAACATGGCCTTTGTTCATGTTCGTTCATTTAACTAAACGAACGAAATTTTTTTGTTCGTGTTCGTTCATTTATTAAACGAACGAACACAAACGAACTTCCCGCCGAACGGTTCATGAACTGTTCGCTGAAAGTTCAGTTCGTTTGCAGCCCTACTAATTAGAACTAAGTTATATAATTGAGACAAAAATAATATGAGGAACCTAATTAAAACCATATAAAGAAGCAACAAGTTTAGGCTTACCTTGGTTGTAACTTGTGCTTGGGGTGTTTTTCAAAAAAAAAAAAAAAAAATAGAACTTTCCTTTTTAACCCTAAAGTTGTAATCTTTAATAATTAAATATTAAAGTTTAATCTTTGTTTTCTTTTTACCCCTAAAGTTTTAATCTTTGACAATTTAAGTTTAAAGTTTTAAACTTTATAAATAAGCAAGTTGAATATGCATACATGTGTTGTAACATGTGCTTAGTGAGTTTTCCAAAAAAAAAAAAACTACAACTTTTCTTTTTAACCCTAAAGTTTTAATCTTTAATAATTTAAGTTTAAAGTTTAATCTTTGTTTCCTTTTTAACCCTAAAGTTTTAATCTTTGACAATTTAAGTTTAAAGTTTTAATCTTTGGTAATTTAACCCTTTTGATTAATTTGATTTTTCATTTTTAATTCAAAAGTTTCTATCTTATACAATTTAACCCGTTTGATTAATTTGATTTTTCACTTCTAATTCAAAAGTTTCCATCTTTTGCAATTTAACCACTTTGATATTTTTTACTTATGTGTGGTAATCTTGGCTTTGGTGGGTTTTTTCAAACAAAAAATGGTTATGCATATTGTTGTTAAAACCTTGGCTTTTTGGGGTTTTTAAAAAAAATTGATTTTTTACTTTTCACCCGAAAGTATTTCATGAATTACTTTTAACCCAAAACTATTTGTTTTTTTTTTTTACTTTTAACACAAAACTTTTTATCTTTTGCAATCTATCCTCACAACTTTTTTTTTACTTTCAGCTTTGGTCCTTTATAGTTTTTGTTTTCCGCAAATTTTTCGCTTTATGCTTCGTTCTAAATTTTGTGACTTAACACATCGGAACGTGCATCTTTAGTTTAACGTTTTTACGTTTCGTTCTAAATTTTACGAGTTAACACGACGCAATGTGCGTGTGTGGGTGAATGTTTTTACATCGTCTATTTTTTCCCGTTTGACAGGTTCAACATAACATGCGCGTCTTAAATCGACTTAGTTATATCTAAAGGATCCCGCCGCATCGTAAATCTAGTTAGAACAATTTTAGAACTTGATTATTTTACAGACAAAACAAGCAGCCCAATCCAGCCCGTATGCACAAACCGCCACATCGTTTTATACGCGTCTACGCTAAAGTAACACCGAACAACTAAACCAACGAGGTTTTCCCCCGAATCTTGTAGATTCCACATCCACCTACCTTCGCCGTCCACCTTCTCTTTTTATTTATATTCATCGTCGTCATCTTTTACACTCACAGCAGCAGTATCCATACATAAAAAAATGCCAGGAATCAGAGCACCTTCTAACTATTCAGAAGAACCTCCTCGTCATCCTGCTCTCAAAATCAACGCCAAGGCAAGTTATCTTTTAATTTCTTTTTATGATATTGCTTAATTTTTATGAAGCACAAAACAAAACCTAATTGATTTGGATAGAAAACGAGATGATTATATTATTGATTCATGAGTTCATACACCTTGAATTCTGTAAAGTTTGATCGTACTATTGTTTGTGATCATTTAATTTTCATAATTGGATAATTATCTTTACTAATATGGCACTAGGTTATTATAATCATGTGGTTACGATGGTTGAATATATGTCATGTTATATATTCTTAATAATTAAAAAGTTATGTCTTTAAAAAACCTTTATCAGGTTGAGTGCGATGGTATGCAACCACCAAAATAACGTGCTAATTAAGCAAATAACGTGCCTAATTTGGGTTAACCCAACGCATGCGTTATTATTATTATGCAAATAACGTGCGTAATTATACAAATAACATACGTAATTATGTATTATAATGTGCTTATTTTAAAAAAGAAGATGCGTAATTCACTTCGCACATTCGCGTACCGTCGCACGTTAAGGGGAACCTTCCCCACTATATTATAGTATACAAAGAGGACACAAAAGTAATTTTATATATTTTTTAAGAGTTTAATTAATTACAATTTTACATAATGTTGATTTTTAAATCAACTACCACACAATTTTTAAACGGTCAAAAATTTTTCATACATTCAATTCATATTTTCTTTTAAATCACATCATAAAAACGAGCATATATTTCTATAGGTTTTTTTTTCTAATTTTTTTTAATAGTTAACATGTTAGGTGATTACAGGGTCGTGTTCCCCGCCCCATCGCGCGGGCACCCCTCTAGAATGTGTTTATACACTTTGAATTCAACTCTCTTAACTCGGTTATGGTACAGGAGCCCTTTAATGCGGAGCCACCACGTCAAGCTTTGGTTTCTTCTTATGTGACTCCTACAGAACTCTTCTACAAGAGAAATCATGGACCAATACCTGTTGTTGATGACATCGAAAGGTCCTTAAAACATGTTTTTCTTGGGTTCATTATTGTTTGATATTAACATGTAAGTTTTGTTTTCATAAACAGATACAGTGTCTCTGTTGTCGGGTTAATTGAGAAACCGAGAGAGCTGTTTATGAAGGATATTTTGTGAGTAATGATCTCTGTTCGCTTTGATTATTTATGTTCATGATATGTTTAAAATATCGAAAACTCATTTTGTTGTTTGAGTTACAGGAATCTCCCAAAGTATAATGTAACTGCTACTTTGCAGGTATACCCCTCAATTCATGTTTAAAATATGTCAATTAAATAATGTGACAATTCGGAAGTAAATAGGTGTTTATCATCTTTATTTTCACCTCATGCAGTGTGCTGGAAATCGAAGAACTGCAATGAGCAAAACCCGAACTGTAAAAGGAGTTGGGTGGGATGTTTCCGCCTTAGGAAATGGTTTGTCTCCAACCCTAAAGTTTTGGATTATATCGGAACCGAAGTTTTTTAATTTATGGTATATTTTAATTCTTCTTTTTTCTGAACTCGTATGCTATCTGTGTGCTACGGTCAGCAATTTGGGGCGGGGCAAAGCTTGCAGATGTTCTTGAATTAGTCGGAATACCCAAGTGTACAAGTGTCACACCAGCAGGTGGAAAACATGTTGAATTTGTGAGCGTTGACAAGTGTAAGGTTTGTATTCACTTGTTTAAGGGAACGTTAGTGTTGTTTGCAGACTGTGACTTATTTTATTGACGGGTTTCCGCTTGACCGTAGGAAGAGAACGGGGGTCCTTACAAGGCATCAATTCCATTAATTCAAGCAACAAATCCAGAAGCTGATGTTTTGCTTGCTTATGAAATGAACGGAGAGGTAATGCCGAGTATGTAATAATATGGTTTTCCGTAATCATTACAAACACTTATTGGTTTGTGAAACTGTAAAAGACACTCAACAGGGATCATGGGTATCCACTTAGAGTAGTTGTCCCAGGCGTTATCGGTGCTCGTTCTGTGAAGTGGCTGGATACCATCAATATAGACTCACAAGTCTGCCAGGTTAGATTGATTTTATCTTTATAGTGTTAGCTGTAAAAATTATGTTCCGCTTTGTGTTTCTAAGACTGTAGTGAATTGTTAATCCCCAGGGATTCTTTATGCAAAAAGACTATAAAATGTTTCCACCTTCCGTAAATTGGGACAACATTGACTGGTCTACCAGGAGGCCACAAATGGATTTCCCTGTACAGGTGCTTCTTACTAACTTTGTAAAGTTACCAAAAGAGTAAGGGGCTGTTTGGCAATATCTAACTGGTTAAGTGTTGAACCAGTAAGAGGTTTGAACCATTAAGTGCTGAATCAGTAAGAGGTCTGAACCATTAAGAGCCTGTATAATGCTTAACCGTTCAGAGGAAAATGTCTAACCAATTCAGATTAGATGTCTTAACCATTCAGAGGCAAATGTCTGAACCATTCAGACATCTGCTCGTGAAACAAACAGTCTGAACCATTAAGTGTTGAACCAGTAAGAGGTCTGAACCATTAAGAGACTCATTAAGAGGTAAACAAACAGCCCCAAAAGTACACAGATAGTCCTGTGGTTTTTTCAAAATTTTGGATTTGGTCCCCAACTTTCTAAAAGTACACGGATGGTCAATGTGGTTTGCACTTTGTAACGCATTTAGTCCCCAGCTAACAAATCTAAAGGTTTCAAGAGGTGCAAGTTACTAAGTTAGGGACTAAATGCGTTATAGAGTGCAAACCACAGGGACCATCCGTGTACTTGTGGAAATCCAAAATTTTGGAAAACCACAGGGACTATCCATGTACTTTACTCTTACCAAAACTAGTATATTTTATCAATAGTAGCATATGTTTTTATGAGTGTTAAGAATTCTATTTCATCAGAGTTAAGTTCACATTTTTGACTTCATTTGTGCTTTACTTATTGATAGAGCGCAATATGCTCCTTGGAGGACGTGAACGTGGGGAGGAATGGAAAGGTTGGTAAATTACACTATTACCGTACTCTCATGTTTTAAGCAAGACGAATTTGTCGTGATTGTTAAATGTTGTCTGCAGATAGCTATAAAAGGATATGCAGTTTCAGGAGGTGGGCGTGGAATTGAACGAGTTGATATATCCACCGATGGTGGTAAAACCTGGAAGGAGGCTTCTAGATACCAAAAACCCGGTACTCAGTACATAGCCGATGATGAAAAAAGCGATAAATGGGCATGGGTACTTTTTGAAGCCGAGGCTGATGTAAACTCCAACACAGTGATAGTTGCCAAAGCAGTATGTCATCTCTCTGTCTATTTGTGTTGAATGGGTTGATTTGTGGGCTATATTACAATTCCGAACCGAAATTTACTAGGGCTTTCAGATAAAAAGCCCTGATTTACCGAAAAATTTACCCGTGCAACCTGATTAAGTTAAAAAGCCCTGATTAAGTTAAAAAAGATAAATCAGGGCTTTTGTGGGCTATATTTGAAAGCAATAGCAAATCAGGGCTTTTTAACTTGATTTGCTGATTTGTGCGGTTTGGTTAAATCGGTTTTCCGGGCCCTCATGGGGCAAAAGTGAAAGTGCACTAATTTTAACGTTATTTTACTAATTTCGTGAAAATAACGTTAAAAAGCGAGGGATGGTTAATCATGCACCATGTGGTGGCGTTGATAGCCGAAAGACTAGGGGGTACATGCGCTAATCGGCTTTTGTCCCAATTGTTGAGTGTATGTGCCTTATGTCCAAGGCTTGATGCAAAACTACTATCGAGCCGGGGGTCTCACTGGAAGCAGCAGCCTCTCTATTCCTACGGGTAGAGGTAAGGCTGTCTACATCTTACCCTTCTCAGACCCTACCTTAGCTTTGCTATTGGTGGGATTTACCGAGTATGATGATGATGGTTAAATCAGTTTTTTCGGTTTTCTGCTTACTCGGACTATTATTTTAGTAACACGATCTATAGAGTTGTGTGTTTCGGGAACTCGTTCTGGTTGTATAACTTATCTCCGTTATAATATATATATATACTTGTTGAACTATTGATGAGCAGGTAGACACAGCTGCAAATGTCCAACCTGAAAAGGTTGAAGACGTCTGGAACTTGAGAGGAATTCTAAACACTTCATGGCATCGCGTTCTTGTGCAAGTGAGGCATTCAAGCATGTAAAGTTATACAAACATGGCGACACACCGACACAGAAGCATGCAATAATACAATCAGGGTGGTAATATATCAATAATCCCTCTACTGTTTTCTGCATCCCTTACTACAAACTTCAGGAGTTATTTTGTTGCCGGTTTTTGTAACATAAATTAATTTTTATGCATGTTTAAGCATGGACATGCAACCTTTTGAAAGTTTCCTTGGTAATGTTTATTGATGATCTAGTTCTGATTGAACATTGTGTACCATTAATTATGAATCACTACATTTTCGCTCGCTAAATCCCGTTGAGATCTTCATGTAAAATGACCCCTAATAAGCATGTATATGTCTGGAACTAAATGGATAAGTTCTCAAATTGGTTGTTTCACTCTTCATATGTGGTGCCAAGTTCATTAAAAGAAACGGAAAGTCTCACCTCTTGTAGTGCCAAGTGCGCGGTCAGGTGATTGGTCACCGCTTATGACCATTTGAGGTGACGAGTTTACACGAGGTGTGCACCTAAAGAACCTTCTTGTTCTACATAGGCAGATTTTGTGCTAAAGGAGGTTGTAAATATAGTTTTTAAGTTGTACATAGAGGTTATTCTATATCTTATATACAGGTAATTTATATTTATTTTGGGTATGTGATTAGAGATGCTATCAGTTTTTGATTTAGGTTTGCGTATTTAAACTGTTTGATTTATTGTTTTCGGTGATGATTGCAGTTAGTTGCTGCGAATAAGGAAAATAAATAGGGATAGGCTTTTCAGATTCGCTAAACTTGACCCTTCAGAACCTGCAATAGTTTATGCGGTCAGTCCTAATAATGTAGGTTATTCGGTTGCAGGTTGGTTCTGGTTCCAAATCGGTAGTCATCCTGTATGACCTGTGCAACCTGATTAAGTTAAAAAGCCCTGATTTGCTAGTGCTTTCAGATATTGTTTTCTTATATGAATTCAATTCTTTCAGATTACTATTGATCTAGACAGATTATCATACCTAAGTTTTAAGGACTTTTTGTTTGCTTGCTTGCTTGCTGAGAACGTACGTGTATTGGTGATAAAAGAAGTTCCAGATAGCTATCTAAGCCAAGTCCATGGTTTAAAAAGGCTTTCCGAGGTTCGCCTTGTGCCTTACGCCTTGGCTGAGCCGCTGACCTTAGCCTCATGGGGGTCAGTTGAAACCTAGGCCTTAGACATCCGAGGCTGTAAGAGTTGGTGAGCTTTGCCTCATGGGGGTCAGTTGAAACCTAGGCCTTAGACATCCGAGGCTGTAAGAGTTGGTGAGGCTTGAGCGTCACTAGACCTTGTGAAAATTGAAAAAAAATTAGTTTTCTGAACTTATTTTTAGACTCGTTTAGTGTTTATTGGGTTTAATTGGTGGGCCAACCCAATGGAGTTAAAAACATCGACTAGGTTATCTTTTAAACCTAATCGCTAACGCGAGTTGCCATTTGCCAATGAGGTTTTGTCGAATGATGAGTGGATAGCCAACCCGAGTGGGGATGACTATGCCGATCTAAATATGTGTGATGAAAAATCTGAGGATGAAGATGCGGAGGAAAACAAGTTCTATGATATTGAAATGTCACAACACTACTAATTTCGGTGGTTAACTTTTTTATGATGTTTGGTTTTATGTTAAACCTTGCTTGTTGAACTATTATATAACAATAACTAGGTTAGAACCCCGTGTATTACACGGGTTGAATAAATGTAACTGTATATGCCAAATAAAAAAAATATCTTCAAAAGCCTTGTTTATTAAACGTGTTGTGAATAAATGTAATTTTATATATTAAATATTAAAAAAGTCATATCTTTAAGAACCATGTGTATTGTACGGGTTGGATAGATTTAATTTTATATATTAAATAATGAAAAAAAGTTACATATTTAAGAAGCTCAAGTATTGTACGGGTTGAGCACATGTAATTTTATATACCAAACAACCAATAAACATTGATTAATATTTTTGTTTAAACATTTTTGAAATCGGTTCTACCCTTAACTAATTTAATTTAATAAAATAAATAAATCATTTACATTTTAATTTCAGGAATGCCTGAAATTTATTAAGTGCCGTATATTGAAAGTTATTATGCTACAACGAAATATACTAAATATTGTTATAATAATAAAAGTAATAAAATTTATTATAATAAATTAACATAAACTAAAATTAGACAAAAGGTTAAAAAAATCTGACCTATGACAACTTAGAATTGTTCTCGTATTTGAACTTATTATATAGCTAGAATTAGAATAATATTTAATTTTATCCGTAATTTCTGTTTGAAACAAATATTAAATTTAATAATTTAAATTAAATAATAATTATTTACAATTAAGTAATAGTAGATGATCTATAATAATGACAAGTGTCCTTATATTGGTTTCTTTTATTATATGTATAGATTAAATATTAGATATGAACATGATTAAAAAAAACTATATGATTAAGATAACAGCTGAGTTTTGGGAACAAAACAATTTAGGAGAGATTTCTAATTTTGAGTAACTAGGAATAAGACCCGTGTGCGTTGCCGCGCTTACGTCGCAAACATCGAATGAATTAGTCCAAACGTTATGTGATGCGTTAATCATATGAAAACGCGTGCTTCGACATTTCCGATTGAACTCAATGTAACCTATATAAGCATTGTGATTGGATCAAAACATAAAGTAAATCAAATTTATAACGTACAATCATAAGATATTATATGTGACCTGACTCATACATATAAACGTAACACATGTAACGGAAAAGTTGACACGTATAATTAAAAGAGATTAATTGGAGCTTTTGAAAAAAAAAACGGAAAAAAAAGAAACTTCGATTTGACTCCACTCGATTCGAAACAAATTTTACAAAACATTCATAAAATAAGCACGTAAACATATTATATTTGACCTGACTCGTTTCCCAAAATAGTTTACGTCAAAAGATACACCAACTTGAATTTATACCGAAACGTACATAAAAATATGTACCTAAAAATGGTTTTCTTATAGGAAAACGTATTATATTTGACCTAGCTCGTTTTCAGAAAAAGTTTACGTCGAAACGTAGAGCAAATTGAATTCATACCAACACATACATAAAAAATATTTTCTTTTAAGTAAAGGAGGTACATGGGTAAACTCGAAACAAATTATTAATAAAAAGCTTAATAGGTTAAATACGTTCGTAAAATCATGCCAAGTAGCACTAATGTCGCACCATTGTCAGCAACCACCAACATCAGAAAAGCTCGTAAAAATAAAATAAATAAAAAAGGAATAAATAACATCCAACGAAAAACAGACGTAAAATTGTTGAACCACACACACCCATTGCGTCATGTTAATACAAAAGTTAGACGTAATGTAAAAGTAGAAAAGAATAACTAAGTACATCTGCGACCTCCACGTTGCGATAAACTTGTCAAATGGAGAAAAATAGACGCGTTGCGACGGGGCCTGTCAAACTAAAAAAAAATAGACGAAAAATATTGAACCCCCATGCACGTTGCGACGTGTTGACTCGCAATAAAACGAAAAACTTGTGAAAGATAAAAGTATGAGACACTAAAGTTGAACAGAAAAAAGGTATTTGTGTTAAATTGTAAAAGATTAAAAGTTTTAAGGTTAAAAGTAAAAAATTCATAAAGTTTAAAATGTAAAAGATAAAAAGCTTGTAGGTTGAAAGTAAAAAATTAATTTTTTTTTGGAAGACACTCTATGCATAGGGTACAAGCACATGAAGCAACAACATTTTGCTTATTTATAGTGTGGTAATAACTAATAATTTTCAAAATTTCCTTCAATGTAATGGTTATGATGAACTTCAAAAGAAATGAAAAGGGAACACTTTTGCCCTTTTCAAAATGAATTGTTTTGATCCGTTACCGTACCCATTTCTAAAATAACTTGTTTTGATCGTTTAATTTGTATAAATAAAAAATATCATGTTACTAATTTAATTATTTATTTAACTGGTTATAGTTAACAAAATAAGGGTTACTGAATTTTAATAATCCTAAGTTTCATCTGTTGGTCGATAATAATCACAACTCTAAAAAATTCCTCCAACAATCTCTACTTGTAAGAATTTGGCCCCCATTGATCTTTTTCTAACTGCACGTGCACTTAATTCAATTAGGGATTTTTACATATATCCCCCTATTTTCAAATCTAATTAAAGAGGCTGCAGGTGCATTTGAACCTATTGAGGAGACCAAATTCTTATATGTTAGAAAAGGGACCAATGAGGCCAAATTCTTATAAATCGATATTGTTTGAGAGAATTTTTAAAGTCTGAATTATTATTGGCCAACTAATGAATTTAAAGATTATTAAAATCTAATAAAAAATAATGCATCTCAAAATTCCTTTTTGCTGGATCAAGTTGAAAAACATATATTAATATCAACCTTACAAAAACACACGTACACTCTAAGTTTAATGAGGTAAGTAATGTAGATTTTAAAAGTAGTATAGGTTTTCTTAAAAGAAAATACATGTAATTGTTTTTTTAATGACAATTTGGATTATCGTGTCATCAGTGAAATCACCTGATTATATATATCTTCATTATATATATATATATATATATATATATATGGAACTCATTAAGTGTAACCAATTTTGAAATCAATATTGACCATTGGATCTTGCTGAGATTAAATCTCAACCCTTTAAACTCACAAAATTAACTGCTAAGAGGGCAGTTCAGGGCAGTTTTTTGCAGTTTTCATGGCTGGCGGTTATCTCCACCTTTTCCTGCCCATCATCTCCACTCCTACAAATATGGGTAATGCTCTCAGTTCAGTTGAGAAGTAATGTTATATAATGTATGCGAGCAAACAAAAAATCCTATTTTCAGCATTCTTGAAGAACCATTCGAGCAGTCAGTAGATTCTCCATCAAGTCTCATCCACTCCCCTGGTTGTTCAGTCCCCAACTGTGATCCTTGGTAAACTCTTCACCTCCTTAATCGTTCCTTCTTCCAATTGTGAAGGTAGAGAATCATCCATTTCAATTAGAAAAACTAGGGTTCATGCGTGTTTGTACAATGATCACTATTGCATCCGGACGCTATTGGCGCTTCTGATCCTCCTTCATCTTAATTCGGCAAGGTACTTTACGATAATTTGTTTTCAGTTTTTTGTTTCTTTAAGTTTGTTATTGTTTGGTCTGTAAGGTATTCTCTCTATGATTTGAATAAGTTTCGTTGTTTAGGGTATTCTCTCTATGATTTGTTCATGAATGACAAGTCCAGTTTCACTTTGAGTTTGGTTTCGGTCATGCTTTCTTAGATTTGTTTTGGTTAATTTCTTTTTTTTTCATCGTCTATGATTTTTTTTAGTAATTGAGGATGAATGAATTGACCTGGTGCAATAAATTTGCTTCATAGTTAGATTTTTATGATTATAACCGATTGAGGTTATGAAATTGAATAAATGCAATAGTAGCTTGCTGTTGATTTAGGTTAACATTTATTTATTATTGTTGGTTGTATCGTCTGTTTGGATTTTGATCTCCTGGAATAATGTTGACTGTTGTTTTTGCAGATTGACTTGGCTTTACACATTATTAGGGTTGTGATGACTTTGAAGGTACTCTTCTCTAACAAGACCTTATTTCCTGAATAATTTATATGTACTGTGTTTGTTTTAAGATAAAGAATGTTGTTTGTTTTCGGTCGTGTTTCGGTGTGGACGGGATGGTTGAATAGGTTTCAGATTCAGTAAGAAACTTCACTTGAGCTTAAAAATGTGTAGATATCAGTTACTTATTGTACATGGTTTTCTGACATAACGTGTGGAAGCTGTAGAAGCTATATCGTAGAAAATTATTTGATGCTGGAATATTACAGGTACAAAATGATGGGGCATCCCCTGCTTCAGATGTTCTTCTTGTGTTTCCACCGGCACAAGCGAAGCATCTAGCACTGATCCACGCTGCAGAAGTTGCTGGGAATATTTACTTTTATGAAATTGGTGTTTTCAGGGTGAACTGAGAGTTTACAGGTCGAAGGTGAGCACTATTCTGGGATCCACCGCTCCTCCTTTGTCTATAAAAGTGATGCAAGTTTTCAGCTTTGATTCAAAAGTTGATTCAGTTCTTAAACAGGTCCTTTTAAGAACCAATGATAGCTACTCATGAAATATATCCTTAAATTTGAGTTTCTAGCTTTAACTATTGTGATTGTTTTGTTTTATTTTTTTACTTCAGGAACTTCATTTTGACCAAAAGAAGTAGTCCGTGCATACTTTACTAGACCGGGTGTTAAGTGGTAATCACTCCGTGTTGTTATTGTGTTGAAATTACCTCTAGATTAAAGTTTTTTTCTCTTCTAGGACCGGAGCATTACTGAAATTGAGATTGGTTTAGGTGTGTGTGGAGAATTGCATTACCCGTCTTACCTTGCAAGACATGGTTTAATACTTATTTCTTTGATATTTAATTATTTTGGCAGCCCATTAAAAACCACTCATTATTATTTTGATGGTCTACTTTGTAATTTAAGTAGTTAAATGCTAGATATTGTGAAATGGAGTATTTAATAATGGATAAACAAGCCGTGAGTGGTAAAGGATCTGATATGGAGGCTCTTGAAGATGACTTTACTCATTGGTGATGAGTAGGCTCCCTTACGTAGTGATCATCCAACCATAATCTTCGGAACTGATGTCACCCATCCTTCACTGATTCAGGCCCTTTTATTGCTGTTTTAAGTTACTATGCCTTCGCTATCCTGTTCTTACTTTACTTTTAGGTGCGCCAAGTTTGACTCATTTGACTTAAATTATTAATTGTTAATATTTTAAATCTATATATGATGAATGACACACAACATACTGATTTAGAAGAGCTTTGGCTGTTGAGCGCGTAAGAGGAAACTTGTGGTTATTCTGCTTGTGGACAAGACGGCGGTGTTCAACTTCCATGTTCATATGTTGAAAGTTTTTCTTTTTTTCCATTTTCATTGAAATGTTCCATTTTCAGTACAGGTTGAGTCAGGCTGGGTGGCTGACCTGCAATCATTTCTTCTCCAGTAAATAATAATCATGCTTATAAAAAAATTTATTCGAAATCTTTGAATAAAACAATGTAGGAGATTACCACTTGGTTACCTCTTCTAAAATTAATCTTTTATTTTATAACTACTATTGTTTCAACTCTCAAACACATCCATTATGAAGAATTAGTGTTGGCATATTCGATTGCTCGCTTTCTAAATAATGGGTCAATTTGGGTTATTTACAAATCATAATATGAAACAAGTCAGAAAGGATGGGTTAAACGGCTAAATGTGTTGAAAACTTCAAACCGTCTTCCCCTAGCCGCTGAAGACAAGGTATATCTGAACTTGTAGTGATGGTTGCAGATGTCGAACCTTTTGAAGTTCTTCTCCATCTTCTCTTACCTACTGAAGCTAAGGTATACTCTTACCTGGGTGGGTCAGGCTGGTTGGGTAACGGGTTAAAATAGTTTCAGGTCCAAACCGAGTCGGGTTGTGTCGGAAGAGCAAATCACCAAGAAAGTTAAATTAGTTTACGAAATTATATATTCGTATGTTCCCATTAAAGTTAACTCTTTTTTTGGGTTTATCTTGACCATTCAAAGTTCTAAGCTTTTAAGCCTGACTTTTTAAAATCATTTTTTTTATTAGAAGTTTTTATGGAGGTTATTGCAATCATGCAGTCAGCGACGGTTTATATTCTCCCCTACCCGCGTTCGCCTTTTCCTCGTCTTGGCATTTTCAAATTTTCATCTTTGATGGTATTCGGTCCTTTCTTCTCTTTCCCATAGTATCAGGTCTCTGTTCAAATATGTTTCAATTTTGGTTAAACCAAAGAGTTTTTTTCATCAATTAATACTTTTTGCTTGCGTATTTATCACAGTTATGGGATTCTCCCTAAATTAAAGAGTTTTTTATGGATCAATTTTGTGTTGATTTGCATATCTATGGTTTTAATTTTGAGTTATGTGATATCAGTTGCCATTAATCATGTCTCTGAGGCATAGGGCATGGACTGATGTCCACCAAAACTATTACAATATGGTCGCCCTTCATATGCATAAACAATTACTGAAAATTTGAAAGGGTTGGAAGGATCTGAATACAAGTCGATTTTAGGGCAGTGTTGTGAGATGCCGGTAGGATATGTGCAGTTACCACTAGGAATTGCTGGACCGTTGTTGAACGGTTGTGAGTATATGGTGCCTATGACGACTACCGATAAGTGTTTGGTTGCGAGTGCAAATAGAGGTTGTAAGGCTGTTGAAGGATGGGATGACTAGAGCCCTGGTTGTTAGGTTTGCTACGGCAGAACGAGCCTTGCATCTTAAGTTTTTTCTGGAAGACACGGTTAATTTTGATAGGTTGAGCGCCATTTTCAATAAGGAAGTCTGCTCTCTTAGTTGATTTTGACACGTATTCATGATCTGAGCGAGGAATAATGCTTTATAGGTTAAGAAAACAAACTTAACTTTGAAGTCACATTCAACTGCTTAAGATAGCTAAATGGTTGTTAAATTCTCATTTACGTATCAGTTTGAAATGTGTTGTCCTTTGTTGAGATGACATGAGTATTGAGATGAAGTGTCCACACATGAAACTGACTTAAAGATTGAAAAATGCAGGTAAGAAGTTTAAATAGATGGCTTAGAAGTTATATAGGTCAAAGTGAGTGTTTTACTTGAAAATTTGAAGGACGGAGCTGATGACCCGGCATGCCCAACATTCCAAGGGAAACCCATTGCCTTAGTATAGGTTAGCTTTGTTTGTCGCGTTGTTCATATAATTTTGTTTAATTTGACTTTACTTTATTTCTTTGTGTTCATATGTTCTCTTTCATGTTGTTACAATATAATACATCAACGTAACCCGTCCACCGGACGGGTATTAAACTAGTTAGGCTATAATGCATATACACAAATTCAGAAAGAAACCTAACCCATTATGTGAATCGAACCCAAGACCTAATTTACTATTTACCTATTATAAATTAGCAATATTTTGGTGTATAGAAAAATTTTACTCTATGCTTAGAGAGGTTTGCAAAAAAAAAAAAAAATAATTGTATTACAATTTTAACTAAAAACTACTTTCGATTTTACTTTTAAACTAAAAGTTTTCTATTTTATCCAACCTCACAACTTTATACTTTTCATATGTCGCAAAACTTTTGTTTTACATTTTGTTCTAAATTTTGCGAGTTAATACGATACAACGTTCATTTGTGGTTCAACGTTTTTACGTTTTGTTCTAAATTTTGCGAGTTAACATGACGCAATGTGCGTGTGTGATTCAACGTTTTTATGTCGTTTATTTTTTCCCGTTTGATAGTTTTGCTGCAACGCGCGGGTCTAAAATCAACTTAGTTACTATTTTTTATTTTTTACGTTTCATTCTAATTTTTCTTCGCATTAACACACCGTACCTTCAGTGTTGATGGTCGGTGTTGTGATATTGGTGCTATTTGTCACGGTTTTGTAATGTGATAAAAATTGGAATATGCAACACAATGCGATATAAATTGGAATATGTTGTGTAGATTATTCGGTTTGAAACTAGGATATGCTGCCTGGCCTGCTTCTTCTTCCAGAATTTCCGTGAAAGAAACCATGGTGGCGTTGCAAACCAAAACCACCACTTGCGCCGCCGCAACACCGCTTCCGCTCCGGCGGTCTCCAACTCCCTTCACCTCCAATGCGTCCTTCCAACTCTCACAAAAACCTCCTCGTTTCGTAGTCTCTGCTGTTGTTAAGAAAAGCCCTAAACGCCTCAAGTACTCTGTCCCTCGTCTTCCCAAGGTAATATTTAGACCACTCGATTAACTTATTTTTCAACTTTTAGATTTATGATCAATGGTCCAAAGCTGTAGCCGGGATTGTTTGTGATTTTTAACATCATCATATCATACCATGTATTCTATGTCATCACAACTTTTTAGGAATTTTGACCGAATATAATTGTCTAATTTTGACTGATAAAATTAGTTTCATTTCATACGAAAAGCTCTAAATTCCCGCGGTTAATCCTATGTAGTTAAAAATGGGTTTAATTAATCCATAAAACAGTGTTAATCCTGTGTATTCCTGTCCAATTTCATTTGATTATTGCTGGTTATTGACATGATGATTTGGGGAATAAATTTTTAGGAAAGATGTATGTAAATAAGCAGGATACATGATATTGAAACTCTCTCCATGATTGTAAAAGGAAATTGTGTAAGAAAGGGGTCGATAGTTTAATGCTCTACATGAAACTTAATTATGATATTATTGAAATATCAGGAGGATGGATTGCTCTATATTGAAGTTGATCCAGAAGGATCAGACACATGGAAATTGGATTCGGCTGTTGAACTTCTTAAAAGTGGAGCAGTTGGGGTGATTCCAACCGACACTGTGTAAGTTGCACTTCCAACAATATTGTATTTACCGATTAATACATGTATTCATTAGTGGATATGCTACTGTTCCTAATGAGTTCACAAATAGAGTATTCACTAATGAATCAAATAATTCCCAAATATTTAGTAGTTCCCATTTGAATCCACCCCTGTATACGGAGTTTATGTGCATCTCATATTAGCACTAGCCACTAGTGTTTTTTTCATTTGTTTGTGTACATAGTTATCACTTGTTAACAAGCCGTGCACGCATTCTGTTGTAATATTTGTGTTTACTAGTATTATGTGTAATATTAAGTCCAACAGAATGTGCGAGAGACATGCCTAATTCTTAAAGATTGGCATGTGTTTAAATACCATTATTGGAGAATATATTAGAACAAGGTTAAGTGAAATATGAAATACACTACGGTTTTATGATGTTATTTCTTTTATACTCTTGATAGGTATGCAATGGTCTGTGATATGAATAACCATGATGCCATTGAACGTCTTCGAAGGTAGATATTTTTGTACCCACCCCACCCCCTTTCTCTTCCACATTATTCCTGAGATAAAAATCAAAGTCTATTTGGTTATTATAGTAATAATTCATAACTGCACTATCTCTTTTTCATGTTTTTAACGCAGACTTAAAGAAGTAGAAACATCCAAGGTAAATATCGTTATATCATAGCCTTTATGTTTTTCTGTTTCTTTTTATTATTATTATTATTGTTATTATTATTATTATTATTATTATTATTATTATTTTTATTATAATGACATCTTATCATTTTTGCAGCCATTTAGCATTTTGTGTCGTTCCCTACATGACATAGACACATATACAACTGGATTTCCTCGTGGGAACAGTAATGGCCTTTCAGACTATTTTCGGGCTGTAAAGCATTGTGTGCCTGGACCTGTAAGTACAATCTGGTTACTTTTAAATATTTTCACATTAATTGAGCCTGTGAGTAGGTTTAGAGGTCACAGATGAGCGGGTTGGGCAGGCTACGGTTTTATTTTCCCTCCTTTCAAGTTTTAACCTATTTGTTACTTGGTTTGGGCTGCTGTTATTAGCCTGCCAGCTCAGCTGACGGTTTCCTTCATTTATTTTTTCTTATACGTGTTTTATTAATATAACAGTACACTTTCATCTTAACTGCAAGCAAAGCTTTACCTAAACAATGTGTAAAATATGGGCCCGCCATTCCCAAATACGCATCTAGAAAAAGTTTGGGTGTCCGTATACCTGACGATGTTGTATGCCAAGCTGTATTGGAGAAGATGGGCGCACCTCTAATTTCCACAAGGTAAGATTTGCCCCTCTTATAATTCCATTAATTGCATAACTAACTAATCACGTAAATTTCGTTTATTCTGAATTTATAACGGCAATGATTAAAATACTTGCATCTTTTGTTTCAGTGTCAGGTCACCCCAGGAAAATCAATGGATAATCGATCCGGTTCTAATAGCTGATACATACGGACCTGAGGTACCCTGGAAGTTCGCATTTAAATTATCACACTCGTTTTAAAAAATAAAGTTTGACCATTGGGTTCAATATTCACATTGTGGAATCTATTACTCCATGACATAGAGGTAGCAATTTTGACCCTTTACTTATGATTCACGAATCGAATAATGAATTTTCGAATTAATCGAAGCGAATTTTCGAGTTACTTGAAGCGAATTTTTCGAATTTTTTTACTTGAATTCGTATTCGAAATTCGATCGTATTCGTATTTGAAACTCGAATTCGAATAAATTCGATTTAATTCAAACTCACCCTAAATAATAACTTATTTTACTTCATTTTTAAAACTTCTACAAACTAATTATAAGGGCTTTTAGAGTTTGGCCCAAATTTATAAGTTTTTTCCTGTGTTTGTGTGTGTGTATATATACATAACAAAATATATATATGTATAATATGAATTCGAAGGAATCGAATTGAAAATCACAAATTCGAATCGAACTCGAAGCTTGATAATCGAGTTGAATTTTCGAATCCGAATCGAATGCTAAACACCCCTACTTATAAACGGGTTGACTTTTATCTCAAACTTGTCAAATTTGAAAGATTAAGCTAAAAGGGGAACAAGTGAAAAATGCACACATAGTTCTACTCAAACGAATAAAATTGTCATCATATTCTTATTTCTGTGATCACCATTGTAGTATACAGCATTAACTATTAATGGACTTTTAAATAAGTGGACCCTGTGTTTGTGGGTCAACCAAATCTGGACCAGTTTTGACCCATTAACTGACCCGCCCATGTTGGCAACTCTTCCACTAGCTATGGTTGTTGTCAGAGTTATTTTAACCAACAAATATTACTCAGGGACTTAATTTTGTCATCGATGCGGGTGTTAGATTGGCTAACCCATCTACTGTAGTGGACATGCTTCAGATTCCCCCAACAATTATTCGTCAAGGAAAGGTACTCTTTATCAATTCCAATTTTGACTGTTGATGACCAAACTTTGACCTAAACAAAGAACTGTCGATATTGCACAGATTGAACCACTTCCATAAATTTTGCTGTAAATCTGATATCTGTATGTTAATTGATTTTAGGGTTCTAAACAACCATGGATGGCTGATCCAAATGATGCTGTCGAAGAAAAAGATCAAGAGGGTTAGTTACATCTGCTGCATAGCTAACAGTTAACACCGTGTTATAGTTGTAAAGGTTTGAAGTTTGGAATCACTACCATGCGTTGACATCTCAGCTTTTGATAGGCCACAAATCAATCATATTGTTGATGTTGGTCACTTGTATATTCAGTCTTTTAATTTCAAATTGCAAAATGTTCTCATTGCTCAAAACTGTTCCTGGACCTAAACATTGTGCTGTGGCTCAATCATGGCTCGCCTACAATGTAAATGATGATGGCCCTTTAATGTTAGGGGTGTTCATGACCTACCTCAACCGGCTTTAAAGTGAATTATGTATTGAACCGCTAACCACAGTTTCGAAAAATGGTAGACAAAACCAGCCAAGTTGGTCGGGTTTGCCGTACACAATCTTGTGATTTAAGTTGATTTTTTAATATCTTAAAAACCGTTAGCAACTTATATCTATCTACTATAATAAAAGAAACCAAGTTTTGGACACGTGTCATTCATTAAAGCCATCTATTTTTATAGATAATTAATATCAATTAAAAGATAATTATACAATTAATTTAATATAAATTTAAACAATTCATATAGGAGATAATATATATAATATTTTAAAATAGAGTAAATTACAAAAATCGTCCTTTATGTATGTCACTTATTACAAATTGTGTCATTTGTCTTCAATAATTACAGAAAACGTACTTGATGTTTGCAAACTCTTGCAAGCTATGTCCTTAGCCCTAATTCAATTAATTTCAATGATTTATTTATTTTATTAAACTAAGTTAAGGGTATAACCTATTTCAAAAATGTTTAAAAGGTGTTTATTGGTTCTATACTTATATTTTCGTGTTCAATTCTCAACTCAAATACGAGAATCACTATGTTTACGTGACATTTATAAGAAGAATCACCACAATCACCCCATCCATCATATATCGATTATATCCGTTAGTTTTTTTTTAAATTATAAATTTTTATTAGATTCATTCAACCCTTGTAATAAACGAGTTTTTTAAAGATATAACATTTTTATTTTTTACTATACAAAATTACATTTATGCAACTCGTGTAATACTCGGGATTTTAAAAATATAACTTTTTTTTATTATGTAGTATATAAAATTAGATTTAATCAATACATATAATACATAGGATTTATAAAGATATAACTTTTTATTGTTTGGTATATTAAATTACATGTGTTCAACCCGTATAACACAACCTCTCGCTTTAGTCTCCCTAACGGTCGAACTTAGTCTCGCTCCTCAGCTCGACGAGGTTCTTAAAATGTAACTTTTATTATTTAATATATAAAATTAAATTTACTCAACCGGTATAATACACGGGGTTCTTAAATATATAACTTTTTTTATTATTTAATATATAAAATTACATTTATTCAACCAATATAACAAACGAGATTTTTAAATATATATTGTTTTATTATTTGGTATATAAAATTGTATTTATTCAACCCGTGTAATACACGGGGTTCTAACCTAGTTTAAACATAAAAAAAACTATAAATATGGTTCATAAATATTATACTTATAACTAAATATTCCAAATATAAGAAAAATAGTAATTATAGTTTTACATGACCGGTGCCAAGTTTTAATCTGTGTGTTCGTATCCAGGTGTGTAAAACAACATCCTCAGGAAGTTGAGGGTTTAAGCCCCGTGGTTAGAATTAGGAATAAATTAGATTGTTGTTAACAGCCGAAATATTCCAAATTGATAAAATCTATAGCTTGTTTTACACGACATTCACATGTTTCAAACTATGAGCCGAACTACCTAATCAGGTTCTACAAACTGTAAACTTGGTATTTAAAACCGTAAACAGACCGGTCAATTTGATTTGGTTTAGTTGGTTTCTACTTTCACTCATCACTTGTAATGTTTGCAACTACAAAATTTGAGCAAAATTCGAGATACTGATATATATCTTTAGACAAACATGAAAATTCCGTTGTATTAAAAGGTTCCAACTAAAACCCCCCATGAAAAAGGGCTTAAATTTCAAACTCCCGCTATGAATTTGCAAGTTGGCACAGGAGCGGGCAATTTTTTCAATATTTAATCCCCAAATTTCCCGCAATATTCTCCCCCAAATTTCAAAACCTCCCGCTTCCTTTTCAACCACGCCTGCAATTCCCCATTATAAACACCTTCACCCCCTTCACATTTCCTCAAACCCTAATTTTCTCACTTTTCTTTAAACCCTAATTCACTCACTCACGCAAACCAAACATGCCTTCAATCCCTGAAGAGCCTCTACTCGCCCCAAACCCAGACCGCTTCTGCATGTTCCCAATCCAATACCCCCAAATCTGGGAAATGTACAAAAAAGCCGAGGCCTCATTCTGGACAGCAGAAGAAGTAGACCTCTCACAAGACCACCGTCAATGGGAAACCCTAACCGACGGCGAACGCCACTTCATCACTCACGTCCTCGCCTTCTTCGCCGCTTCAGACGGCATCGTCCTCGAAAACCTCGCCGGCCGATTCATGAAGGAAGTCCAGATCGCCGAGGCGCGTGCGTTCTACGGCTTTCAAATCGCCATTGAAAACATCCACTCCGAGATGTACAGTCTGTTACTCGAATCCTACATCAAAGATTCCACTGAAAAGAATCGTCTATTTCGCGCGATTGAAACCATCCCCTGCATCCAGAAGAAAGCCAATTGGGCGCTGAAATGGATCGACGGATCCGAATCGTTTGCAGAGCGGATCATTGCTTTTGCCTGCGTCGAAGGAATATTCTTCTCAGGAAGCTTCTGTGCGATATTCTGGCTGAAAAAGCGCGGGTTAATGCCGGGACTGACATTCTCAAACGAATTAATCTCACGAGATGAAGGTTTACACTGCGATTTCGCGTGCTTGATCTACAGTTTGTTGAAGATGAAGCTAACCGAGGAGCGAGTGAAGGCGATTGTGGCGGATGCGGTGGAGATTGAGCGGGAGTTTGTGTGTGATGCGTTGCCGTGTGGGTTGGTGGGGATGAATGGGGGTTTGATGAGTACGTACATAGAGTTTGTGGCGGATCGGTTGTTGAATGCGTTGGGGTATGGGAAGTTGTATGATGTGCAGAACCCGTTTGATTGGATGGAGTTGATATCGTTGCAGGGGAAGACGAATTTTTTTGAGAAGAGGGTTGGGGAGTATCAGAAGGCTTCTGTGATGTCGAATTTGAATGGGGGTGTGGATAATCATGTCTTTAAGATGGATGATGATTTTTAAATTAGGGGTTAATTGAAATTGATGTTGTTTACACATTTACCGCATGTTATTGTTGGTTTATTGTAATGGTACCTTGTTTAGTTGATATGTTACTTACAATTTAGTTTATATGTTACTACTATTGGTATCCTGTTTGGTTGAAATGTTACATGTGTTTGTTATCACATATTGGGTTGTTAAAAGTTAAAAATAAACCAAGGCAAACTTAAAATGGAGTTTGATTTAGTTTCTAAACTATAAGTGCTCCATTACATGCTTAAAGATTTATTCAACTTATATAATCTGAAAGTGATAAGGTGGTGTTGATGTAAGAAGCCCTACGGCTGTACCAACGTGACAACACCGAAAGAACATGATCCAGGCCAGACCAAATGACAAGGCTGAACCATTGGGACAAGTACCAAAGGAGAGAGACCTGTGGTAAACCAAAAGGGTAAAGTCTAACAACTACCGTAACAAATAATACTGGACCATTGGTATGAAATCACTAAACTAAGAGCATTCACATCCACTCCACTATATTTTCACCCTAAATTACACTAAAAACACTATATTTTCTCTCTCCTTTTCAATTAAATAATATTTTTTATAACTTTATTATTACCTTTTCTCACTCCTCCACTCACAACCACTTTCAAAATATATTAAAAAATTATAGGGGGTGAACAGTGTCCCCCCAAATATACAGATGAACAGTAACATTTTCTCTCTCCTCCACTCACAACCACTTTTTATACTTTTTATATTATAAAAACTCCACTCACATATTTTAGTGGGTTGGATGTGAATGCTCTAAGAGCCTGACAAATAAGGAACAGTGGACATTGTCGGGAAGATAACTTACAATAGAGGAAAATTCATACCTTCTGTTAAAGATATACAATATATTTTTTGTTAGTGCATTTTCATCATTTATAAGTTATTTTTTAGTTTAGTTTTGTTCTTTTTATTGTGTGTTTTTTCTTTAATGTACAATGTGCACCCTATGTTACTTTTCAACTAGATGGTCCAGATCTATGGTTATCAAGTTTTTTGCAATATTAGGGTGGGCAGAGTGGGTTCGGTGAGTGGAGTGGGGAGGGGACTTTGTCGTGCGGTGAAGTGGTGCTGGCCTTCAATCGGTGAGCGGTGAGTGGTTTGGGCGGTGACTACTCACCGGCTTGGTGAAGAAGAGAATGGTGGGAGAGAGAGGGTGAATGGTGGGCCCCAACCCCTTTCAACCAATCACATTTTTTTTTGTAAAAGAAGTGACATGGGCTTATGAAGATATGAGCTCTTCCTACTGGGCTTGTGAAGACTTGAGACTATTGATTCGAAGACGTATTGACCGTGTATATTAAAGCTTCTTTGTTGCACTTGGTGGATAACAACTGAGATATCGTTCTGGTCATTCTCTCTCTTAGGGTTTTTAAGTCGCTCGTTGATTCGCTCGTTTGTTGAAGATCTCCTATTGAGTTTTTGTCTTCGTCGTAACGGGTTTAGTGTTTGAGTGTTGCAGATCATCGTGTTGATGATCTGCTTGTGAGAATTTGTTGTTTCAGTCGTTGTAGTTGTATTCTTCGATATCTTTTGCTGAATAATCGTTTGAGTATTTCTGATCCATGTATTGTTAACATGGTATCAGAGCTTTGATCGTTCTGGTTATTTGCTTCCGTTGTTCTTCTCCGGGCTCGTTGAATCCTGGGTCTCTTGTTGAGTCTAGGGTTTCTTGTATTTGGGGGTCTGATCTGTTGTTTGTTCTTGACGGTGATTCAAATCAATCTGGTCAAATCTTGACAATAATGGAGTCTTGGTGAGCCTGGGTGTTACACCCCTAATTTCCACGTGTCACCGGTGGGCTCGGTGGGGGAGTAACGTGACGTAGTTGATATCATCATAGTCAAACAACACAAATTATAATGCACATCGGAAGCAATAAAATAGATTTATTTCAACCAAACATATTGTAATATCCAAGTATCACATAGTAGCTGAAATAGATCCACAGGCGGATCGAAATAAAAAGAGAAAATTGTTCAACAGATAAAGGCATCCAAGTTTGCGAGACTCTAACGATGCTAAGGAGTAGCCAGCCTATTTCGTGTAGAATCTGCACTTAATCTTTTCGGGGAAAATACGTCAGTTTACACTGATAAATACAATTTAACTGACTCATTTTGAAAACATTTTAAAAATTGATTTGAATGCACAAGACACAAAACTTTTTATAACTTGGGGATAATTAATCAAATCTAATCTTGTAAAAGAATTACATGTTCGTTATGCGTTCAGTCGCCCGGTTCGTGCCGGGTTTAAGGTTAATAGACACACCACATAGTATAAAACCGCGGCGGGAAACCAACAGTTATACCTTAATAAATATAGACACATTGTCGGGTGTACACCTACACCCGCGTGTCAAGGTCGTGGCCATTTCGTAAAATGATGCCAAGGATATCCGGGACATGGTCATTAAGCTCCCAAAGGCGTAAAACAAACAAAACCAGTTTTCAAACGGGTCACATTGATAATACCCAACTACTAATGAGTTAGGGTCAATTGCCCGACCAAGCGGTATTTTATATACCGTACCCCAAGCCCGTATAAGGGAAAATAAGTTAAAAGTATTTACCTGAGCAAGTAATAACCACAACAAGCAAATGCAAGTGTCTTTTACTGGTCTCCTATTCTGGAACAAAGGTTTAATAATAACCTATTAGAATCCTAACGGGTCTTTAATTTAGCATAGGCTTAGACCGGTTAGTTTCAAAGAATAAATACGGTTTAATCGCGAGGAAGGCGAAAACCGGAATGAAATGTGATTTAGACCCAACAAGTTTGGAGACTTGTATAATGTGGGTAAACTAAACACATTCTGGATTTTAAGATAAAGATGATACGGTTTGACCCGTTTCGGCTAATATGTGTAAACTAGTTACGTAAGCCCATCCGAACGTGAAAAAGCGTAACGGGTAACCATATAAATCATATACAAGTTTCCTGAGATTATATGCACTAAATATGTTGTGATATCAGTAAGATATGTCCTATCATGCCCATAATAAGTTTAAACTCAAATTGTGCCTCATAAGGGCATTTTGGTCATTTAAAAGGGTATAAAAGAGTAAAACTAACAATCTGAGTTATATATCTGAATGAATCAGTAAATATACTTAGTTAACTTTGTTATAACAGTATAGTATCAAATATATGTGAATTTTATAAGTTATAACCATTCTATGCACCGAAATGGCATTTTGGTAATTTCACATAAGCCTAAAAGGTCAAAACTGGAAATCTGAGTTTGAAACCTTAGTTTACTGTTATTACATAAAAATTTACTGAATATATCTGTAGGTATTGACCCTTATATCTATAAACTAGTTTTGACACATACTATGTCGTAAAAATGCCTAAAAAGGCAATTCGGAGCCATTTCCGGGTTTTCAAAGGAAAGCTGATATTTTTATAATTCTGGAAGGTTTAAAATAATATATTTATCATAACAAATCAGTAGAAAAAGGTTTGAGGTCAAAAGGATTTATAAAACTCATTTTATAGCCAACAAGGGCATAACCGGCAATTACCGAAATAAGCTTAGAATTCTAAGTTAGGCTCAGCCTAAAAATAAATGAAAATCTTTAAAAATCCCAAAATATTATTATATATCAGTGGGTATAAAGTTTTGATATAAAATTTGGGTTTAGTCAGGCTATACGCTAATTACGCTAATTATTTACTAAGAAAGCTTCTAATTACGCTAACGAACATAACTCTTAATCTAGACCTCAAACTGATGTCAAATTTTGGGTACAAGTTTATAATTCAGTAACTAAGATGTCTACCCTTTTATATTTTCAAAAATCACATTTTATGGATATTTGGGCATAATGGTCAACATATGGCATTTAACGAAAACTTGCATAATAATTAGACAACTAGTGAACCAAGCCGTATAATCACAGAGGGTTATACTAACATGTTACTAGGTCCCAAAATAAGCTCTAAGTCAATCCTAGTCTTGACTAAAACGGGTCAGAACTGAAAGTCAAAGTGAAAGTCAAACTATGCGACTTTCGGTTCCAAACCGGGTCTAAACAGAAAATTGTTGAGTTGAACATGTTGGGACATGTTCTTACATTAGTTAACATGTTATATCAATGATCAAATAGGTTGCATGTATCCTACATTGCTAATTATGCATTTATTTGGATTTAAACATTCTGTTGACTTTTTAAAGTATACTTTGACTCGACAATTAACATGGTTAGAGTGGGAATCTGGAAATACCCTTTTAAGGGTTTGTTAGCCACATAATTACCTACTTATAGGTATTTTTAATTCGAGATTTAACTGAGTAATTATGGACTAATCTTCAAGTCAAACCATAATTACGATGGTTTGACTTTTAGCTAATTAACTAAGCTAAAATGGATTAAGGGAGGTTAAGGACACTTACAAGAGTACTAAGAAGGTTTATGGAGCCTAAGAAAACTTGATAGTTGTCCAGGAGCTCCAGAAGTGAAGATGCAAAAGAATGTCCAAATGGTCACAATTCATGTCCCTTATATAGTGCACCAATGAGCTTAAGATCAAGACATGCAAGTCTACAATTGTTGTGTGATCACCCCAGGTGTCCCTAGAGGGCTAAATACTGCCTAGCAAGACCCTTGTTTCGAAAACCACCATTTTAAGTCGGTGCAACAGGCTGAACAGGCAGCTGTCCAAAACCTGCTGCCAGCGACAGCCTTACGGACCATATGCTGAAACAGTTACGGTCCGTAACCGACCTTTGCTGAAATCGCCCAGGTACCCCCCTTACGGACCGTAAGCCATGACCCTTACGGTCCGTAACCAATGGTCAGAAGCCAAAAATGTTACAAACTTCAAAGTATTGACCATGTAATTGAGTAGTGTCGGATTCCTCATGCTTTTACTGCAGTGTAGGGTCCATTAATTCAGACCTTGCATGCTTGCATGCCTTCTTTCATGCTTCCCCCTCAATTTGGATTCTTGTGGGATTTTAAAGTGACGGAAATTACAAGAAAGTCTTGAATTCTCATAATAGTTGAACAAGTTATATTAACAACTCCCAACTCCCATTAGATTAGGATTCAAAATCAGAATTTCTTGTAGTAACATTATTAATAGTCCAACCTCCATATAAAAGATGGAATTTTATTTATTTAGAAACAACCGGTTAATATATAAGATGTTTATCAAACAATTTAAGGATCTTGGGATTTGTAAATTTGGGTCGCTCAGAGGTGTTTTAATAACATGTTGCCCTTGGGTCGTTCAGAGGTATTTTTAATAACATGACGCCCTCTTAAAAATCCTACCATACATCTTTATATTTGATCCGAGTTCCTGACACGTTTGTCACACATGACACGTGTCTTTATTTTATTGGACATGAATTTTCGAGGTGTTACATCCTGACCCCCTTAAAAGAAATCTCGACCTCGAGATTTACTAAAATAATTGAGGGTATTTTTCTTTCATTGTGGACTCTAACTCCCACGTATAATCGGGACCTCTACGGCCATCCCATTTGACCTTGATAATAGGCACATACTTCCTTCAAAGCTTCTTTACCTGTCGATCCTCAATCGACACAGGTTTTTCCACAAATTACAAGCTCTCGTCTATATGCACATCTGTGTGTGGTATGACTAGTGATTTATCAGCTAGACATTTCTTCAGATTGCAGATGTGGAACACATTGTGAATACCACTGAGCTCTTCAGGTAAGTTTAACTTATAAGCCACTGATCCTACACATTTGATGATCTCGAATGGTCCTATATACCTCGGGCTTAACTTACTTTTCTTACCAAATCGCATCACCCCTTTCCAGGGTGATACTTTGAGCAGAACTTTATCACCAACCTCGAACTTGAGGGGTTTTCACCTTTTATCCGCATAGCTCTTCTGCCTATCTCGGGCAGCTTTCAGGCGGTCACGAATTTAGACAATCTTGTCCGTTGTCTCGAAGACTAAATCAGGACCTGATAATTGAGTGTCTCCTACTTCTGCCCAACAGATGGGCGTTCTGCACTTTCTACCATATAGTGCCTCAAAAGGCGCAACCTGAATGCTGGTATGGTAGCTATTGTTGTAGGAGAACTCGACCAAAGGTAGGTGCCTATCCCAGCTACCTCCTAAGTCAATCACACATGCACGCAGCATGTCTTCTAGGGTTTGAATGGTACGCTCACTTTGCCCATCCGTTTGAGGATGGTAAGCCGTACTAAAATTCAATTGCGTGCCCAGAGACTGTTGGAAGCTTTTCCAAAAATGCGAAGTGTATCTAGTATCCCTATCAGAGATAATAGACATTGGTACCCCATGCAGGGACACTATTTTATCAACGTACAGTCGGGCTAACATGTCCGAACTGTAAGTTTCCTTAATGGGTAGGAAATGTGCTGACTTAGTCAGTCTATCAACTATCACCCAAATAGTGTCATTTCCCTTCTGTGTCTTAGGCAACTTGGTAATGAAATCCATCGTCACCATTTCCCATTTCCAAGTGGGAATTTCAGGCTGTTGTAGCAAACCTGACGGCTTCTGATGCTTAGCCTTAACTTGAGCACATGTCAGACATTTGGCTACATGGGCAGCTATAGACTTCTTCAAGCCTATCCACCAATAATTTGCCTTCACATCCTGGTACATCTTATCCTCTCCAGGATGAACGGAATATTTGGAACTGTGGGCTTACTGAAGGATAATGTCTCGAAGACCTCCATAAACAGGAACCCATATCCTTCCATTTAATCTCAGAATTCCGTCTTTGCCATAGGATAACTGTTCTTCAGTTACTCCTAGCTTTTCGTTAGGATAGTTAGCTTCCAACACAGCTTCCTTCTGTGCAGCTAACAACCTTTCATTCAGACTATTCTTGATTTCAATGCTCTTGGCATTGATCCTTATTGGTTTCACTCTTTCTTTTCTGCTCAAGGCATCTGCGACTACGTTGGCCTTGCCTGGATGGTATCTTATTTCACAGTCATAATCGTTCAGAGTTTCCATCCAACGTCGCTGCCTCATATTCAAATCTTTCTGATTGAACAGATGCTGAAGGCTCTTGTGATCAGAATAGATCACACACTTAGTTCCATATAAATAATGCCTCCATAGCTTTAGTGCAAATACAACGACACCCAACTCCAAATCATGGGTGGTGTAATTCTTTTCATGCACTTTTAACTGTCGTGAAGCATAGGCAATGACCTTGCCTTTTTGCATTAACACACAACCCATCCCGGTGTGTGATGCATCACAATAGACTACGAATTCATCAATTCCTTCAGGTAACGTCAACACTGGGGCGTTACTAAACTTTTTCTTTAAAATGTCGAATGACTCTTGCTGCTTAGATCCCCAATTGAACTTGCTATTCTTGCGAGTCAGCAAGGTCAGGGGTGCTGCAATTCTTGAGAAATTCTCGATGAATCTCCTGTAATATCCTGCCAGTCCTAAGAAACTGCGAATCTCCGTAGGCGTCTTTGACTCCTGCCAATTCATGACGTCTTCAACCTTAGCGGGATCCACTTGGATACCACGCTCACTGAGTACATGTCCAAGGAATTGGACTTCTCGTAGCCAAAATTCACATTTAGAGAATTTGGCATAAATCTTTTCTTGATGAAGCAGTTTAAGAATACATCGAAGATGCTTCTTGTGGTCAGCTTGGCTTTTCGAGTAGAAGAGGATGTCATCGATGAAGACAATGACAAATTTATCCAAATACGGCTTGCAGACGCGATTCATGAGATCCATGAATGCGGCAGGTGCATTAGTGAGCCCAAAAGGCATCACTAGGAACTCGAAATGACCATAACGAGTCCTAAATGCAGTCTTGTGCACATCTTCATCTTTAACCTTCAGTTGATGATAGCCTGACCTTAGATCAATCTTGGAAAAGTAGCTTGCTCCTTGCAATTGATCGAACGGATCGTCGATCCTGGGCAAAGGATACCTATTCTTTATAGTGACCTTATTAAGCTTACGGTAATCGATGCACAAACGCATCGAACCATCTTTCTTTTTGACGAATAAGATTGGTGCTCCCCATGGAGACGAACTAGGTCTAATAAAACCTTTGGCTAGCAAATCATCTAGCTGCGCTCTCAATTCCTTCATTTCTGTTGGTGCCAACCTATATGGTGCTCTTGTAATAGGCGCTGCTCCTGGAATGATGTCGATTCTAAACTCCACTTGCCTATCTGGTGGCAAACCAGGTAGTTCTTCCGGGAAAACTTCAGGGTAGTCAGAGATGACCAGAATATCTTCGATCTTGGGTCTTTCCTCACCAATGGTCACCTATGCCATATAAATGACACAACCCTTCTTCAAACATCTGGACGCCTTTAGCATATACACTTGCTCAGGCAATCTATGCTGAGTATCTCCTTGAATGGTAAGTGGTTCACCAGATGGAGTCTTGATCACCACTTGTTTCTTGTTGCACACTATCTGAGCTTGGTTATGCGATAACCAGTCCATACCCAACACTATATCGAAACCGGCTAGCTTAAAGGGTAATAAGGATAGAGGAAAAGAGTGGTTCCTAATGGATATAACACATCCATCTAACATAGTCGAAACTATTTCCATGGTTCCATCAGCTAACTCTACCTCATAATTTACACTTAAGGCTTTAACAGGCAATTTTAACAACTCACAAAACTTACTATCCACAAAGGATTTATCTGCTCCAGAATCAAATAATACTCTTGCGAATACATCATTAATGAGAAACGTACCGGTTATCTCGTTGTCGTTCTAGATGGCCTCTTGAACATTCATTTAAAAGACCCTGGCATTGGTCTTCTTCCCTTCTTCAGTCTTCTTTACCAGCTTTGGGCAGTTAGTCTTGATGTGCCCTTTTTCATTGCAACTATAACAAGTTGCATCCTTTAGTTTCTTGCACTCAAGAGTCCTATGCTCAGAGGACTTACAGATCCCACACGCCTTCGGCTGGGATTTCTGTTCATACCTGCACCTCCCGAAATGGTGCTTCTCGCAAACCTTGCACTTGGGCCTATCGCCCGACTGTTGATCACCCTTCTTGGTCTCAGACCCCTTCTTGTGGTCACGGTTCCCCCTATGCTTCTTGCCTGACCGACGTGAATTATCATCTTCACGTTTCCTTTTCTCAGTGTCAGCATTTCTCAATGATCTCCGTCTCACTGCATCCAGAGTGAGAGACAGAGGTATATTAGCTACGGATCTAAATGTAGCGGGCCGTGAGGCCTTCACGCTAGCTTTGATTTCTGGGGCCAGACCCCCAATGAAGCGCGCGATCCTTTTGGGTTCCGGGGTCACAAGGTACGGAACCAATCTGGACAGGGTGTTGAAACTTGTGAGATGCGCCTGGCAATCCAGGTTCTTCATGACCAGTGATAGGAAATCAGATTCTATCTTCTCAACCTCGTGCTGAGGGCAGTAGTTTTCTTTGATAAGAGCAACAAATTGCTCCCATGACATGTTGCACAAAGCAACTTTTCCAGAGGCTTGAACCAATGACCTCCACCACGCTAGGGCTTCACCCTTAAACGACTGGGATGCAAACTTTACCATATCCCTCTCAGCACAACCACTAATGTCCACAACAGTGTCCATTTCGTCCAGCCAGGTCATGCAATCCACATCGCCTTTTTCCCCAGTAAAATCTCGGGGCTTGCAGGAAACAAAATACTTATACGTGCAACCCTTGGCGCGAGGTGCATCATCGAACACTATTTTCTTAGGGCGGACACTATTCTCATTTGATGAGTGTCGATCATCATCTTTCTTAGGTTTAGGCTGGACAGAGGGTGGTTTGCTATGAGCTTCAGAATGGGTTCTTGGTTTAGAGTGAGGTGTAGACAGGGTTCTACTTTGGGTCACAGAGGACTCACTGTACTGTCTATCTAAAGCTTTTGTAACTGCATTATCCACTAATGCTTGAAGCTCCACTCCAGTTAACTGTATTTTGGCATTTTCGTGGTTTCCCCCTGGATGACTATTCACTTCATCCGACCCAGCCATGTAGCTTCAATTGCTACATATGGAATTAATGGGCAAGGTTATATTTAGGGGTTTTTACAGTATTTTATATTTTATTAACCAAGGTTTTAAATTGCCATTTTAGGTTAATTTGTTAAAATTTTAGGATCTTTATCATTACCCTAAAAATATTTTAATAATAGCACATAAGGCCTAGTCACAAGGACAATTTAATTTAATAATAAACCAGGATTTCACAGTATCCAGGTGTGTAGGTTTGAACCATAGTTCATCACCATTTATTAACAGGGAGTCATAAGCTACCACTGTTCTTAGTCCCAGAGGACATTTAATTATTGCCCACAGGCACTTCGCCTCAAAGAAGCGGTTAAATAATTAAGGGAATTCAAAATTAACCCTTTGTAATGGATGGCCTGTGTGACTTTACTGATTCACAGTTTGCCAAAACTGTTAACATACTAACAGATGTTAACAATAATTGGAATCTATTATGTGGGTTCTACCATCTTGGCCATGTCTGCAACAACGTATAGGCTAGGTTTACTTCCAAGATTCCTTTAATAATTAACGCAGAATAGTCCTAAATTGAGATGTTAATATGGATCTTAATCTAATTATGGAACTACCATCTTGGCCTTGTTTGATGAAAACATAGGGCTAGGTCTCTATTCTTTTTAGATTTTACCATTTTAATATAATGGCAGATCTTTTATTATTTTCATTTATTTTATGTTTTATGCATATAATTAACAATAATAAATAAAATGAAAATTTAAACTAGAACATCTCATAAATTGTCTTAACAAATACATCATTTGCCCTAAACGGGACTTCTACGAAAATAAATACCCACGCAGGGGGGAAAACAAAACAAACCCACGCAGGGGTCAATTAAAAGACATGCCCACGCAGGGGCAGAATACAAAATGACAAGCCCACGCAGGGGCTGAGTACTGAAGCAAAAAGTCCACGCAGGGACTTGATTACAACTAAAATAAATAAAACAAAAGGTCTTCAATGACCCCTTCTCTTGGACTTCCCTTTTATCAGTTCTGACAAACCCTTGAAGAAGCCTCGTGTGTTACTGCGCTCTGTTCGGATTTCCCGTTCACATCGGTCCAATCTTTCAAGGACCTCTTGCTGGCGCTCAGGTGGGATCAACTGTGGCTGCGGCGGCTGATACAGAGGTTGTGGAGGTGGCGGACGCTGGTACCCATAAGTTGGGTAACCAGTGGTCCAAAGACCACCATAAGGTCCCTCTGGGTGACTAGCATTGTAGTCCCATGCCTCCTGGTATGGGTCCACATCAGCATAGTTGTAATGGGTATGCGCCGGCTGCTCAAAGGGGTTATACGCCGCTGAACCGGCGTAAGCAGGGATTGGGTTGTCAAAACCCATTGGTGGCGCCATAGGCGCAAAGTTGATCTCTGGGATGGGGTTTGATGGACCCCCCATCTGCGGGTCTTCTTCTTCTTGAAGTGGCGGATAATGACTACCACTTGAAGGCTGAGGAGTACTGATACGGACTCCTCCTCGCACGGACATCCATGCGTTTGACCTTCTCCGCCTCGGGGGCTCCGGAGGCGGTTGACGTTCCACTGGTGGTGGTGGTGGTGGCGCCGTGACTGCCTTGAATCGAGAATCCTCGGAAGGATCCTGTTGCTGTTGCTGCTGCTGCTGCTGATAAGGAGACGAGTGCTCGGACGGGGTGAAATACCAGTCCCACTATTTGAACCTCTCCTGATAACTGTCGGGACCACGATAAGGTGATCCGTGAAAGGATGACCCGTCGGAGATTTCGATCGGGTGGTTTGGTGTTTCGGACGCTGGTTCCACGGGGTCTGTGTCTTCATCCATATCGTCAGCATGGTCTCCTGAGAAATGATCCTCAGGTCCTAGTGGGTTGAATCCCACGGGTTCTGGAAAGATGTTAGCCGGGTTGAACCGGCTCTGAAAGACTGGGGTTGGGTCGCCATACGAATGGTGAGAATTCGATCTTTGTAAAGGTATGAATGAAGGTGGTTGGTTATTGGGCTCATTTTCTGAATGGGGCACGGAATAATGCAAGTATGAGGGCGAAGAACTGAGAGAGACTGATCGCCTCCCAGGCTCAACATAGAGTCTCCACGGCTCTTGCGGGCTTGTACTCATAGTAACAGAGGGTGTTCGCCGGTGCGATGGTCCGACCTCGTGATCATGCCCCGTAACTGGGCCCTTGCCTCGTCCTCGTAGAAATCTCGGCGGCATTCTGACCTGCAAACATTGTTAAGATAACGTCCAACATATATAAAATAAAAGACCGAATAAAACAAAAACAAAACAGAGTTTGTCCTATGTTCGTTGTCTAGACTCGGAACTCGAGGAATGTGCAAATTCGTCCACTGAGATTAAACACAAAAGGCTAGTGTTTAATTCACTCAGTGTTGGCTCTGATACCAACCTGTCACAACCCTAATTTCCACGTGTCACTGGTGGGCCCGGTGGGGGAGTAACGTGACGTAGTTGATATCATCATAGTCAAACAACACAAATTATAATGCACAGCGGAAGCAATAAAATAGATTTATTTCAACCAAACATATTGTAATATCCAAGTATCACATAGTAGCTGAAATAGATCCACAGGCGGATCGAAATAAAAAGAGAAAATTGTTCAACAGATAAAGGCATCCAAGTTTGCGAGACTCTAACGATGCTAAGGAGTAGCCAGCCTATTTCGTGTAGAACCTGCACTTAATCTTTTCGGGGAAAATACGTCAGTTTACACTGGTAAATACAATTTAACTGACTCATTTGAAAACATTTTAAAAATTGATTTGAATGCACAAGGCACAAAACTTTTTATAACATGGGGATAATTAATTAAATCTAATCTTGTAAAAGAATTACATGTTCGTTATGCATTCAGTCGCCCGGTTCGTGGCGGGTTTAAGGTTAATAGACACACCACATAGTATAAAACCGCGGCGGGAAACCAACGGTTATACCTTAATAAATATGGACACATTGTCGGGTGTACGCCTACACCCGCGTGTCAAGGTCGTGGCCATTTCGTAAAATGATGCCAAGGATATCCGGGACATGGTCATTAAGCTCCCAAAGGCGTAAAACAAACAAAACAAGTTTTCATACGGGTCACATTGATAATACCCAACTACTAATGAGTTAGGGTCAATTGCCCGACCAAGCGGTATTTTATATACCGTACCCCAAGCCCGTATAAGGGAAAATAAGTTAAAAGTATTTACCTGAGCAAGTAATAACCACAACAAGCAAATGCAAGTGTCTTTTACTGGTCTCCTATTCTGGAACAAAGGTTTAATAATAACCTATTAGAATCCTTAATTTAGCCTAGGCTTAGACCGGTTAGTTTCAAAGAATAAATACGGTTTAATCGCGAGGAAGGCGAAAACCGGAATGAAATGTGATTTAGACCCAACAAGTTTGGAGACTTGTATAATGTGGGTAAACTAAACACATTCTGGATTTTAAGATAAAGATTATACGGTTTGACCCGTTTCGGCTAATATGAGTAAACTAGTTACGTAAGCCAATCTGAACGCGAAAAAGCGTAACGGGTAACCATATAAATCATATACAATTTTTCTGAGATTATATGCACTAAATATGTTGTGATATCAGTAAGATATGTCCTATCATGCCCATAATAAGTTTAAACTCAAATTGTGCCTCATAAGGGCATTTTGGTCATTTAAAAGGGTATAAAAGAGTAAAACTAACAATATGAGTTATATATCTGAATGAATCAGTAAATATACTTAGTTAACTTTGTTATAAAAGCATAGTATCAAATATATGTGAATTTTATAAGTTATAACCATTCTATGCACCGAAAGGGCATTTTGGTAATTTCACATAAGCCTAAAAGGTCAAAACTGGAAATCTAAGTTTGAAACCTTAGTTTACTGTTATTACATAAAAATTTACTGAATATATCAGTAGGTATTGACCCTTATATCTATAAACTAGTTTTGACACATACTATGTCGTAAAAATGCCTAAAAAGGCGATTCGGAGCCATTTCCGGGTTTTCAAAGGAAAGCTGATATTTTTATAATTCTGGAAGGCTTAAAATAATATATTTATCATAACAAATCAGTAGAAAAAGGTTTGAGGTCAAAAGGATTTATAAAACTCATTTTATAGCCAACAAGGGCATAACCGGCAATTACCGAAATAAGCTTAGAATTCTAAGTTAGGCTCAGCCTAAAAATAAATGAAAATCTTTAAAAATCCCAAAAAATTATTATATATCAGTGGGTATAAAGTTTTGATATAAAATTGGGTTTAGTCAGGCTATACGCTAATTACGCTAATTATTTACTAAGAAAGCTTCTAATTACGCTAACGAGCATAACTCTTAATCTAGACCTCAAACTGATGTCAAATTTTGGGTACAAGTTTATAATTCAGTAACTAAGATGTCTACCCTTTTATATTTTCAAAAATCACATTTTATGGATATTTGGGCATAATGGTCAACATATGGCATTTAACGGAAACTTGCATAATAATTAGACAACTAGTGAACCAAGCCGTATAATCACAGAGGGTTATACTAACATGTTACCAGGTCCCAAAAGAAGCTCTAAGGCAATCCTAGTCTTGACTAAAACGGGTCAGAACTGAAAGTCAAAGTGAAAGTCAAACTATGCGACTTTCGGTTCCAAACCGGGTCTAAACAGAAAATTGTCGAGTTGAACATGTTGGGACATGTTCCTACATTAGTTACCATGTTATATCTATGATCAAACAGGTTGCATGTATCCTACATTGCTAATTATGCATTTATTTGGATTTAAACATTCTGTTGACTTTTTAAAGTATACTTTGACTCGACAATTAACATGGTTAGAGTGGGAATCTGGAAATACCCTTTTAAGGGTTTGTTAGCCACATAATTACCTACTTATAGGTATTTTTAATTCGAGATTTAACTGAGTAATTATGGACTAATCTCGAAGTCAAACCATAATTACGATGGTTTGACTTTTAGCTAATTAACTAAGCTAAAATGGATTAAGGGAGGTTAAGGACACTTACAAGAGTCCTAAGAAGGTTTATGGAGCCTAAGAAAACTTGATAGTTGTCCAGGAGCTCCAGAAGTGAAGATGCAAAAGAATGTCCAAATGGTCACAATTCACGTCCCTTGTATAATGCACCAATGAGCTTAAGATCAAGACATGCAAGTCTACAATTGTTGTGTGATCACCCCAGGTGTCCCTAGAGGGCTAAATACTGCCTAGCAAGACCCTTGTTTCAAAAACCACCATTTTAAGTCGGTGCAACAGGCTGAACAGGCAGCTGTCCAAAATAGGGATGAGCATATGCCACCGAATACCGATCCCATACCGATCCCGTACCGATCCCATACCGATCCCGATCCCGATCGGTATCCCTATCGGTATCCACTTTTTGGCGTTTTCGGTATCGGTACGGTATCGGTATTATACCGATACCGACCCTCAAAATACGGTATAATACCGATACCGTACTGTACCGATACCTAACCGACATGTTTCGGTATCGGTATCGGTACCTAGTTTGGGTGAAATTCGGGATCGGTATTAGGCGGTATCGGTATCGGTTCGGTATCGGATACCGATATGCTCATCCCTAGTCCAAAACCTGCTGCCAGCGACAGCCTTACGGACCGTAAGCTTAAGGCCTTGCGGTCCGTAAGCTCCTCTTGCGGACCATATGCTGAAACAGTTACGGTCCGTAACCGACCTTTGCTGAAATCGCCCAGGTACCCCCCTTACGGACCGTAAGCCATGACCCTTACGGTCCGTAACCAATGGTCAGAAGCCAAAAATGTTACAAACTTCAAAGTATTGACCATGCAATTGAGTAGTGTCGAATTCCTCATGCTTTTACTGCAGTGTAGGGTCCATTAATTCAGACCTTCCATGCTTGCATGCCTTCTTTCATGCTCCCCCCTCAATTTGGATTCTTGTGGGATTTTAAAGTGACAGAAATTACCAGAAAGTCTTGAATTCTCATAATAGTTGAACAAGTTATATTAACAACTCCCAACTCCCATTAGATTAGGATTCAAAATCAGAATTTCTTGTAGTAACATTATTAATAGTCCAACCTCCATATAAAAGATGGAATTTTATTTATTTAGAAACAACCGGTTAATATATAAGATGTTTATCAAACAATTTAAGGATCTTGGGATTTATAAATTGGGTCGCTCAGAGGTGTTTTAATAACATGTCGCCCTTGGGTCGTTCAGAGGTATTTTTAATAATGTGACGCCCTCTTAAAAATCCTACCATACATCTTTATATTTGATCCGAGTTCCTGACATGTTTGTCCCACATGACACGTGTCTTTATTTTATTGGACAGGAATTTTCGAGGTGTTACACTGGGTTTGCTGATTCAGGATCTGGTGATATTTTTTTGAAGATCTGCGGAGTCGTGGTGGGCCTAGGATTTGCCGATTTCATATCAGGAGTCTTCATTAGGAAGCTGCTGTTCTGATTAGGGTTCAACCTTTGAAGGTTGTAATATCCTTTCAGAACTGGAGAAACCCTCTGCTAGGGTTTGCTGTTTTGGTGAGATTGTTCTTGTTATTACTTTCTTTATATTTCAATTTTGCATTTTAGGCATATTGTTGCCGGACTAGTTGGGCCGATGTTGATCTGATTGGGACACAGAGAGGGTACACTCTGTTGCATTTTAGGCATATTCAGGACTTATTAAGTGTATTATCTGCGGTGTTATTGTTGACTTATATCTTTTTGATTAGCATCTGTGTTAAGACATGGGAAGGCACTTATAGAGTGATGAACCTACTATCTTGACCCTGACACAGATTTACTGTTTGTTTTTGTTTAAGTCTTCTATCTGCTCTATCTGTTTTTTATTGCTGTTTGTTGTTTGTTATTGTGTTTTTCTGATGGCTGACACTTTGATTAGTAAACTTGAACCTGACAATCCATTATATTTGCATGCTAGTGATTCGATTACATTAACTGTTGTTAGTGTGAAGTTAAAGGGAGCTAAAAATTACACTCTATGGGCTAATGCCATGAGTCTAGCTTTATGGGTTAAAAATAAAATGGGCTTTGTAGATGGAACTTTTGTTAAACCTAAGGGTAATGAAGTCCTTGGGACTCAATGGGAGAGGTGTAATTCAGTGGTTTTAACTTGGATTTTAAACTCTGTTTCAGAAGACCTTTATTTAGGTCATGTCTATTCCAAATCTGCTGCTGAGGTTTGGAAAGAATTAAGAGATACATATGATAAAGTAGATGGGTCTGTAGTGTTTAATCTTTATCAAAATATTAATTCGTTTAATCAGAGTGATCTAACTGTGGCTGAGTATTATCACAAATTAAATATAATGTGGAAGAAACATGATCAAATTGTTCAGATTCCTACGTGTACTTGTAATGCTGCTACACAATATAACAATTTTAATCACTTGTTAAACTCATGCAATTCTTAATGGGGCTTGATAGTACTTATCATACTGTTAGAACAAGTTTGCTTATTCGTGAACCTCTTCCTAGTGTAAAAGAGGCATTCTCTATTGTATCAAGGGAGGAGTCTCATAGGAATTCAAATGTTAGTATGTCTAAAGATCACTTTGTTGGCTTCTTTACTAAAACTGTTTCTGATTTTGATAACAAGAGGAAATTTGTTAAAGGGCAAAATTCAAGTTTAAAAAGTTCTAATTGCAATAAAGTGGGTCATTCTGTTGATAAGTGCTTTGAGCTTATAGGATATCCTTCTTGGATGAAACCACCAAGAGGGAATCCAGGAAAGAAAGCAGGTTCTAGTAATAATGTTTGTGTTGAAGAGTCTAGTGTACCTATTACTTCTCTTTCTACTGATCAGTTGTCTAAGTGTTAAGTTTACTAAAGGATAGGACACCTGAAACTCCACAAAGCTGCAATGTTTCAGGTAGTTTATTTTGTTCAAATGTGTTTGTTAAACCTATTTATCAGTTTAGGAAAGGAACAGGTTGGATTATTGACTCAGGAGCCAACAATCATATGGTTAACTCTGAAAAATGTCTGTCTGATTTTATTGATGTAACATATTTAAAAATACAGGTTAAACATCCAAATGGAAATAGTGCTTTTGTAACTAAAATTGGAACTCTTAATATTGTTAATGGAGTAGTGTTACATGATGTGTTTGTGGTTCCTGAGTACAGTGTCAACCTGATTTTTGTTCATAAACTAGTAAAAGATAATAAGTTGTTTGTAGGGTTTGATGAACACAAATGTTATATACAGGACTTGTTAACAAAGAAAGTCTTGGTGACTGGTGATCAACTTTAAGGATTGTATGTATATGGTAATGCTGTTGTGAGTGATAAGGTGTGTTATAATAGTGTCAATTTATTCAAATTGTGGCATGCTAGATTAGGTCACCCTGCTCATCAAGCTGTTAAAGCTATTGATGATTCTTTTAAGATTAGTGTTGAGCCTGGTCATGAGCCTTGTGATGTGTGTCACAGGGCTAAGCAACACAGGGAGCCTTTTCCTCTAAGTGAACACAAAAGTTCACATATTGGGAACTGGTTCACCTGGATGTTTGGGGTCCTTATAGGGTTGCTAGTAGAGAAGGACACAAGTTTTTTCTTACTATAGTTGATGACTATTCCAGGGCTGTGTGGGTTTGTTTAATGAAAACCAAAATAGAAGCTTTTGAAAATATTCAAGACTTTATTAATATAGTTGAGACCCAGTTTAAGCAAACTGTCAAATGTTTTAGAAGTGATAACGGTTCAGAGTTTGTTAATAGTTAAATAGTCAAATGAACATGTTATGCAAAACTAAGGGACTAGTTCATCAAACCACATGTGTCTATACCCCTCAACAAAATGGAATTGCTGAGAGAAAACATAGACACTTGTTGAATGTCACAGAGCTTTGCTGTTTCAAAGTAATATACATGTGAGATTTTGGCATGAATGTGTTCTTACTGCTGCTTATCTTATAAATAGGACTCCTTCTTCTGTACTTGGTGGTAAAACTCCTTATGAGCGTATTTTTGGTTTTAAACCCTTCTTGGATCATTTAAGGGTGTTTAGATGTCTGTGTTTTTGTACAGTTCTGCATGAAAGTGATAAGCTTAGTAGTAGGGCTGAAAAATGTGTTTTTATAGGTTATTCTCATGAAAAAAGGGGTATAAACTGTTTAGTCTTGATTCTAAAACAATATTATTTTCAAGAGATGTCAAATTTTATGAAGATATATTTCCATTTAAACAACAAATTGTTTTTGAAATGTATGATGCAAATCAAAATAAAACTGTTACTACTCTTAATTTTTTGACCTGTCTGAAGATTCAGTATCCAAACACAAACCTGTGGATGAACCCGATGATGATAGAAGGGGTTCAGGTGAGGTTGATGTGGGAACACATGAATCTCAGCAATCTGAGATATATGATACACCCGCTGTGTAACACCTCGAATTTTTATGTCCAATGATGTGTTAACACGTGTCATTTGTTTACACGTGGCATCTATAATAAATAAAGGACTAATTATGACAAACCTTGAAAGTATATAAATTCGAGGGTTATAAAATGTCAACAAGGGTAAATATACTGTATAGTATCCCTAAATAATGCTTAAACCTTCAAACGAATAAAATTATAGATCGTACAAATATAAAACGCGGAAGAAAGTGAGAGATTACAAACTACAGGGGTTAACTGTGTCAACATGTTTAATAATACCTCTGAGTGACCCTTTAACGTCCCAAAGACTTTGTAACGGTATTATACCCTCACTAAAATAATATATATATATTCCGCGAAGTTTCGATATGAAACGAGAAAGTTACGATCGAATTCGTAGAAGAAGGGTTAATAGCGTCAACAGTGAAAGTTAAGGCTTTCCAAAATAATTAATAAATAAACCGGGGACTAAATAATGCGGGTAATTAACACGAGGCCCCTATCGGTAAATAACCGAGGGCCAAACCGCAAAGTTACCCCTTCAGAACCGAAAGGCCAGGTGAATCATTACGAAAGATTTCGTTATTAATGGCCCGATTCTGTAATGATTATAAAAGATTTGAAAAATCCTGAAAATATAACCTTAGGCGACCCGCATGAAGTTTCAACATTAGTTGAGGCGGGCCGCGAGCCTCTTAAATAACGCGTCTGATCTATGAACTTTAGGCGACCCGCGTAAAAGAAGCATGGAATGTCCATGCGGGTCGCGTAAAGTGCCCAGATGCAGAAACCTTGTAACTACTTGGCTTTTGGCACCTTTGAACGATCATTTGATCAATTATGGCAGCATGGGTGCCCCTACACGACCCATACATCTCTAGGACACATGCCACTGATCCACATTCATCCCTAGCATGAGTTGTAATGATCTTGGAGCTTGTTCTTGGCTATAAATAGCACCTTTGTGTGCATAACATTCACAACACTCAAAACTCACTCATCTGATCATTTCCAAGACTCTCAAGAGTTCTTCTCTGCTCTATATTCAAGTCTTAAACTTCTGTAAGTTGCCTTGATCATTCATACTTCAGTTCATGCTTAGTATTTAGCTAAAAACCAAACCGTCGTAAGTACGGTTTGACCTTAAAATAACTCAGTGATGGTTCAGTCTTATGACGAACCAAAAGTAGTTTTCAGTTGGTATTTATGTGGGTATTAAACCTCTAAGAAGGTTCCCCCTGATCACCACTCTAACTATGTCAATTATCGAGTCAAACGTGCGGTTAAAAAGTCAACAGAAAGCTATTTTAGCAATTTAAGCATAATCTGTGATATATATGTTATGGAACCTGTTTTGACAATCATAAAACATGATAATAAGTATATAAACATGTTTGCGCTCGTTTAAATCGATCATTTACCATATAGAACCGGTTCGGAACCGAAAGTCGCAAAAGTTTGACTTTTGCTTTGACTTCAGTTCTGACCCGTTTTAGTGAGGTATAAATATACCTTAGGACTCTCTTAGGACCAGGTCACATGTTGGTATAAGCCTCTGTGGTCGGTTCATGAGTTATCCGAGTCTGTAGCGCAATTCCGTCATTCGCCTAAAAGTTGACCGTAACGGCCTTTTAAAATTAAAACGAGTAATTCGTACACGTGAACGGACCAAAACCTTGCTTATTAAATTATAAGCATGTCCCTGAAGTTTCACGTCAATCCGAGGCCTAGAATGAGAGTTATGCTAAAAGGCGCACTTTTAAGAAAGTTTTGTAATTAACGGCGCAATTAGCATAACGCTCATCTAACCCAAGTTTTCGGCACCAAAACTTTTACCCACTGTGGTAAATTAGTATTTTAGGAATTTTAAAGATTTTTAATAATTTTTACCTTGCTCATAACCTGCGGTTATGGCTACGGTTCGGTAAATACCGAATATGCCCTTTTTGGCCAAAACGGGAGTTCTACAAGGTCTTTTGACCCGATTCCAGTTGCTACTGGTTTTAAATAATAAATAAAGTGTTTTAAGCTTTATAAGCTGTTCGGGAAACTCAGATTTCCTGTAGAACTCGAAAAGCCTTTTTAAAGTCTTTAAAATGACCGAAAAGCCCCTACGGGGCATAATATAAACTTAAACTCGTTACGGGCATTACGGAAGGTATCCTACTGATACCAAAATACTTTTAAGGCATATTGACTTAGGAAATAAGCGTACGACTCTTATGGTTAACCGTTTCGCCTATTTGCGCACACGGTACGGCCCACGAAACTAGTTTTCGTGCAATAGCCGATATGGGTCAAATTATATTATTTGAACCCCAAAATCCAGAGTATGAACTATAAACCCATATAAAACAAGTCTCTGAGCTTGTTGGGTCCAAATCATACTCCATTCTCGGTTTTCGCCTTTTCGTGCGAATTAACCATATCTATATATCGGAATCAACCGGTTTAAGCTACGGCTAATACAAGGACCGTTAGGATTCTAAGAGGTTAATTAAAACCTTCGTTCCAGATTAGGAGCCCCAGTAAAAGCTATCGGTGACTTGATCTAAATTAAGGATTAATACTTGCAAAGGTAAATACTTTTGACTTATTTCCCCTATATGGGCTTGGGTTACGGTATATTAATACCGCTTGATTGAGCACTATATTCGTCCACCGCTTAGGTGGATAACTAAATAATATGATTGGCTCATTTAAACAGTTTTGTTGCTTATAAGCCTTTGGGGGGTTTAATGACCGTTGTCCCGGATATCCTCGGCATCATTTTACGAAATGGCCACGACCATCGACATCCCGGTGTAGGCGTACACCCGGTATAAAGTGTCGACATTAAAACTAAAAGACGTAGCCGTTGGTTTCTGTACTACGGTTTTACGCAAACGTGGTGTGTCTATAAATCTTTAACCCGGCACGACCCGGGCTACTGAACGCATAAAAGAACATGTAAAACGTTCACAAGATCATTATGAATTTTCCCAAGTTATAAAAGAGTTTGTGCCTTGTGCATTCAAATCAATTTTAATAAACATTTTCAAATGTGCCAGTTGAATGTATTTACCAGTGTAAACTGACGTATTTTCCCCAAAAAGATTAAGTGCAGGTACCTAAACGTAATTGGCTGGTATTAGCTCCCTAGCGTCGGGATAAGCCTCGCAAGCTTGATTGCAGTATCTAATGGAACAATACTTTATCTGTATTTACGATCCACTGTGGATATTCAACTTCTGTAATACATTTTGATATTACAATCAGAGGTTGAAATTATATATTTAAATTATGCTTCCGCTGTGCATTATATAATTGTGTGGTTTGACTATATTGTTGCCAACATCGTCACGGTAATCCCCCACCGGGCCCACCGGTGAGACACGTGGAAATCGGGGTGTGACAGGTTGGTATCAGAGCCAACATTGAGTGAATTAAACACAATAGGCATTGTGTTTAATCTCAGTGACACAATTGCACATACTTGAGTCTAGACAAGAACTTAGGACAAATTCGGATTTATACTCCTTTTTGTCTTTATTTTTCGATTTGATTTTTAATAAGTTTTGGAGCAGGAAAATGCCACCTGTTATATTCCGAGGAAGAGGAAGGGGACGAAGAGGCCGAGGAGAAATCGTGACACATCACGATCAAGAAGCTGGACCATCTGGTACAAGACATCCTTCGATGACAAGGAGCGAAGAGCCACAACGACGAAGAGATCTTTACGAACCAGCGAGGCATTCCACTTCGCACAGCTCGACGCCATCCTACTGGCACTCCTTTGGGCCAGATTCAGAAAATAATCCCAACAACCCACAACCTTCCTTCATACCTCTACAACGTTCGGTATCGCACCGAAACTACGACGACCCTAGTCCATACTACGTAGCTCAGTTTAATCCGGCTGACTACATACAGGAACCTTCAGGTTTTGTTCCACTAGGGCCACAAGACCATTTTTCTGAAGATCCCATGGAGGAAGATGAGGATCCAACTGAACCAGCTCGTGGTACGCCCACGCATCCGATAGAAGTATCTGATGGATCTTCATATCATGGTCCGCAGTATCAAGGCCCAGACAGCTTTATGGCCTTGTTTGACCGACATGAGTGGTACAACACACCATCTCATCAGACACAACAACCGAGACATCCACAGGATCCCTCTGAGGATTCACGCTATGAGGCAGTTACGCCACCACCTCCGCCGCCGGCACAACCAGTAATACCTGATCCGCCGAGGCGTAGGAGGACCAATGCTCGTATGTCTACACGAGGAGGAGGGGGTAACCATTTCAGCACTCCTCGACATTCTAGTAGCAGCCACTATCCGCCGCTACAAGAAGAAGGACCTTCAAGTCCTATACAAGAAGCGAACTCCGCACCTACTGCGCGAAATTCGCCACCATTCGGGTATGACCAACCCATACCAGCTTACACAGGTCCAACGGCTTACAACCCGTTTGAACCGTCACAAGCACAATACAACTACGGCTATGAGCGCGACCCATATGTGGTGTCGGCTAGATACAATGCGCGCTACCCTGACGGAGCACATGGAAACATGGGACCACCGGACTACTCAGCTCATGGGTATCCAATACCTCCCAGACCTCCAGTTCCGCATCAAGCGCCGCAACCACGTTTTTCTCCTCCTGAACAGGAAGAAATACTCCATCGACTAGATCGTGTGGAGAGAGAGTTCGAGGAAGAAAAGAAAAGCCATCGAGGATTTCTCAAGGGCTTGGCGAATCTACTAAAGGGCAAAAAGAAGAAACGTGACCACTAGCCCTTAATAGTAGTACAAATGTAATTTCTATTTTGAAATAAGTCCCTGTGTGGACAACTTATCGTATTTCAGTCCCTACGTGGACTTATATTTAGTCCTTGCATGGACACCTATCTTATATTAGTCCCTGCGTGGACTTGTCACTTATTTTAAAACCTCTATGGAGGTATGTATTATTTGAAAGACCCGTTTAGGGCAATATGTAATTGTATTTGAAATTTCGGAATGTATGTTATGAGTTTTGTTTTAATATATATAAAAATAAATCAAAACCATTCCTTTTATATTGATCTGCCTAAATAAAGAATCTTAAGGGGGTGAAACCTAGCTTGGGGTCTTTTAAGATCAGTCAAGATGGTACGACCTAGCTGAAAAGATTTTGATTCCCTGTTAACCTCTGTACGCATGTTAACATTCATGGCAGATGTGATTCGTTATAATCACGCACGTCATTCCTATACAATAATCCTTTAAGGATTTCAAAACCCAACTAAATGATTTATAAATCGTGGGTTAAATCACCAATAAAGGTGATCAGTATTATAAAGACATCCATTTAGCGATGCAATGCCTACGGGCCAGTATTATAAAGACATCCATTTAGCGATGCAACGCCTACGGGCCAGTATTATAAAGGCATCCATTTAGCGATGCAGTGCCTACGGGCCAATATTATAAAAACATCCATTAGTGATGTAGTGCCTACGGGCCAATATTATCAAAACATCCATTAGTGATGTAGTGCCTACGGGCCAACCATATTAAGACATCCATTAGTGATGTAGTGCCTACGGGCCAATATTATCAAAACATCCATTAGTGATGTAGTGCCTACGGGCCAGCCATATTAAGACATCCATTAGAGATGTAGTGCCTATGGGCCATAATAATTGTCTTATAAAGACAAAAGGCAGTGGTAGTCTATGACTCTCTGTCAGAAAGAGATAAAAAGAACTACGGTTCAGATCTCTATGCCTTTGATTCTATGAAATCTCGGCTAATATTATAAAACATCATCATGATTAGACTTTATGCCACCAATACTATTTATATAGTTAAAATAGGATATATTCAAATCCTAATATATAATGAATTAATGAGTTAACCAAATATGGTCTCTGTACCATGGTTGACAAATTGTCATAAAAGACAATCATATAATAATCTCCTAAATTAAAATTTTGTTATCTTCTGTAACAGATTTAAGTTACAAATGGCGGATCCCGATGGAGAGAACAGCCACACAAACGAGGATGACTACGACAATGCGTCAGTACATTTGACAGGCGCACAGCTAAAGGCTCTGATCAACAATGCTGTCCAGGCAGCTATTGATCGTCAAAATACTGGGTCTCAAGGCAGATCTGTGTCAAAACCACCCTCTAAACCAAAGACACACTCCAAACCACCCTCTGAACCCAAGAAAGATGACGACAAGCATTCGTCTACTGAGCACAGCGTTCACCGCGATAGAGAATATACTGATGCATCCAGTGCTAAGGGTTGCACCTATAAATACTTTGTATCATGCAAGCCCCGCGAATTTACAGGGGAGAAAGGTGCGGTTGACTGTATAACCTGGCTGGACGAGATGGACACGATTGTGGACATCAGCGGGTGCGCTGAGAGGGACGTGGTTAAGTTTGTGTCCCAGTCATTCAAGGGCGAGGCCCTGGCGTGGTGGAGAGCTCTGGTGCAGGCTTCAGGTAAGTCTGCCTTGTACAAAATGTCATGGGGGGAGTTTATTACCCTCATAAAAGAGAACTACTGCCCTCAGCACGAGGTTGAGAAGATTGAGGCTGATTTTGTCTCACTAGTGATGACAAACCTGGATTGTCAAGCTTATCTAACAAGCTTTAACACTATGTCACGCCTGGTGCCATATCTTGTGACACCAGAACCACGAAGAATTGCCCGATTCATTGGGGGCTTAGAGCCGGCGATCAAGGCCAGCGTAAAGGCCTCTAGGCCGACGACCTTCAGGTCAGTTACTGACCTCTCCTTGTCTCTTACACTTGATGCTGTCCGTCTGAGGGCACAAAGGAGCAAGGAGGCTGAAAAGCGAAAGCGTGAGGATGATACCTCACGAAAGTCCGGTAAAAAGCACCGTGGAAACGGTGAGGGCAAGAAAGGGTCGGAGGCAAGGAAGGAGGGGCAAGCTGATGGAAGACCTTACTGCAAGGTCTGCAAGAAACCTCACTCCGGGAAGTGTAGGTTTGCGTCTGGTTCACAGTCGCAACAAAGGACTCCACCCTGTGGGCTATGCAAGTCCAAGGAGCATAAGACAGTGGAGTGCAAAAAGATAAAGGACGCAACCTGCTTTAATTGCAATGAAAAGGGGCACATAAAGAGTAATTGCCCAAAGTATGCCAAGAAGGCGGAAGAGTCTAAGAAGACAAATGCGAGAGTTTTTCGCTTGGATGCAAAGGAAGCGGTCAAGGACGACAATGTGCTTACAGGTACTTTTCTCGTAAATAATATATTTGCAAGAGTACTGTTCGATTCTGGCGCTGACAAGTCCTTTGTAGACCAGAAATTTTGCCAACTACTAAATATGCCAATCAAAACCCTAGACGTAAATTACGAAGTAGAGTTGGCAGACGGCACGATAGAAACCGTCTCTACCGTTCTAGAAGGATGTGAAATATCCATTAGGAACCATTCTTTTCCTTTATCTCTACTTCCTTTCAAACTTGCGGGTTTTGACATCGTGCTAGGCATGGACTGGTTATCCCATAACCAGGCCCAAATCATTTGCGGCAAGAGGCAAATAGTTTTAAAGACTCCGAGTGGTGAATCTCTTACCATTCGAGGGGATACGCATTACGGATTGCCCGAAGACGTATCTATGCTGAAAGCTTCAAGGTGTTTGAACAGAGGCTGTGTAATTTACATGGCTCAGGTGATAATTGAAGAACCAAAGCCGAAGATCGAGGATCTTCCTGTCATTTCTGAATACCCAGAGGTTTTTCCTGAAGAACTACCTGGTTTGCCACCAGATAGACAAGTGGAGTTCAGAATTGACATCATTCCTGGAGCAGCTCCGATAGCAAGAGCACCTTACAGATTAGCGCCAACGGAAATGAAAGAACTGAGGACCCAGTTGGATGAACTGCTGGCGAAGGGCTTTATCAGACCTAGTTCATCTCCCTGGGGAGCTCCTGTCCTATTTGTAAAGAAGAAGGACGGATCTATGCGGTTGTGCATCGACTACAGAGAACTGAATAAAGTTACCATAAAGAATAGATATCCTTTACCAAGGATCGATGATCTGTTCGACCAGCTGCAAGGAGCGAGCTACTTCTCCAAGATCGACTTAAGGTCGGGTTATCATCAACTAAGGGTCAGAGATGAAGATGTACACAAGACTGCATTTAGGACTCGCTATGGTCATTACGAGTTCCTAGTGATGCCTTTTGGGCTCACAAATGCACCGGCTGCGTTCATGGATCTCATGAATCGCGTTTGCAAGCCATACTTGGACAAATTCGTCATAGTCTTCATCGACGATATCCTTATATATTCCAAGAATCAAGCTGACCACGAGAAGCACCTCCGTTGCATTCTCGAATTACTACAGCGTGAGAAACTCTACGCCAAATTCTCGAAGTGTGAATTCTGGCTACGAGAAGTTCAGTTTTTAGGACACGTTGTGAGTGAGCGTGGTATCCAAGTGGATCCCGCTAAGGTGGAGGCAGTCATGAACTGGCAAGAGCCAAAGACGCCTACCGAGATCCGTAGCTTCCTGGGTTTAGCAGGATACTACCGGAGATTTATTGAAAATTTTTCAAGGATTGCTGCGCCCTTGACTTCCTTGACCAAGAAGAAAGAAAAGTACATTTGGGGCCCGAAGCAGCAAGAGTCTTTTGAAATACTGAAGCAGAAGCTAAGCAACGCACCTGTGTTGACATTACCGGAAGGTACAGATGAATTCGTAGTCTACTGCGATGCATCACACACAGGCATGGGGTGTGTGCTTATGCAGAAGGGCAAGGTGATTGCCTATGCTTCAAGGCAATTAAAGGTGCATGAAAAGAATTACACCACCCATGATTTGGAGTTGGGTGCCGTTGTATTTGCACTAAAGTTATGGAGGCACTACCTTTATGGTATTAAATTTGTGATTTATTCAGATCACAAAAGCCTTCAGCACCTGTTCAACCAGAAGGAGTTGAACATGAGACAACGCCGTTGGATGGAAACCCTGAATGATTATGACTGTGAAATCAGGTACCATCCCGGTAAGGCGAATGTAGTCGCTGATGCATTGAGCAGGAAAGAAAGGGTAAAACCCATTCGAATCAATGCCAAGAGCATTGAAGTTAAAAATAATTTGATGGAAAGGATTTTGGCTGCACAGCGAGAGGCTGTGTTGGAAGCTAATTATCCTAATGAAAAGCTGGGAGTAACTGCGGAGCAGTTGACTCTTAGCAAGGATGGAATTCTTAGGCTGAATGGACGTATATGGGTTCCGATATACGGAGGACTACGAGATGTTGTTCTCCAGGAAGCCCATAGTTCCAAATACTCAGTCCATCCTGGTGCTGATAAAATGTACCAAGACTTGAAGGCAAATTATTGGTGGATAGGCTTGAAAAAGTCTGTAGCCGCCCATGTAGCAAAGTGCTTGACTTGTGCTCAAGTCAAAGCCGAGCACCAAAAGCCGTCTGGTTTGCTACAACAGCCTGAACTTCCCGAGTGGAAGTGGGAATGCGTAACTATGGACTTCATAACCAAGTTACCCAAGACCAGGAAAGGAAATGATACAATATGGGTCATAGTTGATAGGCTGACTAAATCAGCTCATTTTCTACCCATCAAGGAGACGTATAGCTCCGATATGTTAGCCCAACTTTATGTTGATAAGATTGTAGCCTTACACGGCATACCTGTGTCTATTATCTCCGACAGGGATACTAGATACACATCTCACTTCTGGAAGAGTTTCCAGCAATCTTTGGGCACGCGTTTGAATTTTAGTACGGCTTACCATCCACAGACGGACGGTCAAAGTGAGCGTACTATCCAAACGCTAGAAGACATGCTTCGTGCATGTGCGATCGATCTAGGTGGTAACTGGGATAAAAACCTACCCCTGATCGAATTCTCCTACAATAATAGCTACCACACCAGCATAAAGGCTGCGCCTTTTGAGGCATTATATGGTAGGAAATGCAGATCGCCTGTTTGTTGGGCGGAAGTAGGAGAGGTCCAATTGTCGGGACCAGAGATAGTTTTCCAGACAACGGACAAGATTGTCCAGATCCGGGAACGTCTCAAGGGTGCCCGCGATAGGCAGAAAAGCTACGCTGATCCAAAGCGTAAGGATTTTCACTTCGAAGTGGGTGAAAAGGTATTACTTAAGGTATCACCCTGGAAGGGGGTGATGCGTTTCGGCAAGAAGGGCAAGCTGAGTCCGAGATACATAGGACCTTTTGAGGTCATTGAACGAGTCGGATCAGTTGCCTATAAACTGAACTTGCCTGAAGAGCTCAATGGAATTCACAATGTGTTCCATATCTGCAATCTCAAAAAGTGCTTCGCCGACGAATCGTTGGTGATTCCACACACAGATGTGCATATAGATGAGAGCTTAAAGTTCATAGAAAAACCTTTGTCGATTGAGGATCGACAGGTGAAGAAGCTTCGCAGAAAGCACGTACCGATTGTTAAAGTCAAATGGGATGCTCGTAGAGGTCCTGAATATACGTGGGAAGTCGAAGCTACAATGAAAGAAAAATACCCCTATTTATTTGAGTAAATCTCGGGTCGAGATTTATGTTAAGGGGGTGAGGATGTAACACCTCGAATTTTTATGTCCAATAATGTGTTAACACGTGTCATTTGTTTACACGTGGCATCTATAATAAATAAAGGACTAATTATGACAAACCTTGAAAGTATATAAATTCGAGGGTTATAAAATGTCAACAAGGGTAAATATACTGTATAGTATCCCTAAATAATGCTTAAACCTTCAAACGAATAAAATTATAGATCGTACAAATATAAAACGCGGAAGAAAGTGAGAGATTACAAACTACAGGGGTTAACTGTGTCAACATGTTTAATAATACCTCTGAGTGACCCTTTAACGTCCCAAAGACTTTGTAACGGTATTATACCCTCACTAAAATAATATATATATATTCCGCGAAGTTTCGATATGAAACGAGAAAGTTACGATCGAATTCGTAGAAGAAGGGTTAATAGCGTCAACAGTGAAAGTTAAGGCTTTCCAAAATAATTAATAAATAAACCGGGGACTAAATAATGCGGGTAATTAACACGAGGCCCCTATCGGTAAATAACCGAGGGCCAAACCGCAAAGTTACCCCTTCAGAACCGAAAGGCCAGGTGAATCATTACGAAAGATTTCGTTATTAATGGCCCGATTCTGTAATGATTATAAAAGATTTGAAAAATCCTGAAAATATAACCTTAGGCGACCCGCATGAAGTTTCAACATTAGTTGAGGCGGGCCGCGAGCCTCTTAAATAACGCGTCTGATCTATGAACTTTAGGCGACCCGCGTAAAAGAAGCATGGAATGTCCATGCGGGTCGCGTAAAGTGCCCAGATGCAGAAACCTTGTAACTACTTGGCTTTTGGCACCTTTGAACGATCATTTGATCAATTATGGCAGCATGGGTGCCCCTACACGACCCATACATCTCTAGGACACATGCCACTGATCCACATTCATCCCTAGCATGAGTTGTAATGATCTTGGAGCTTGTTCTTGGCTATAAATAGCACCTTTGTGTGCATAACATTCACAACACTCAAAACTCACTCATCTGATCATTTCCAAGACTCTCAAGAGTTCTTCTCTGCTCTATATTCAAGTCTTAAACTTCTGTAAGTTGCCTTGATCATTCATACTTCAGTTCATGCTTAGTATTTAGCTAAAAACCAAACCGTCGTAAGTACGGTTTGACCTTAAAATAACTCAGTGATGGTTCAGTCTTATGACGAACCAAAAGTAGTTTTCAGTTGGTATTTATGTGGGTATTAAACCTCTAAGAAGGTTCCCCCTGATCACCACTCTAACTATGTCAATTATCGAGTCAAACGTGCGGTTAAAAAGTCAACAGAAAGCTATTTTAGCAATTTAAGCATAATCTGTGATATATATGTTATGGAACCTGTTTTGACAATCATAAAACATGATAATAAGTATATAAACATGTTTGCGCTCGTTTAAATCGATCATTTACCATATAGAACCGGTTCGGAACCGAAAGTCGCAAAAGTTTGACTTTTGCTTTGACTTCAGTTCTGACCCGTTTTAGTGAGGTATAAATATACCTTAGGACTCTCTTAGGACCAGGTCACATGTTGGTATAAGCCTCTGTGGTCGGTTCATGAGTTATCCGAGTCTGTAGCGCAATTCCGTCATTCGCCTAAAAGTTGACCGTAACGGCCTTTTAAAATTAAAACGAGTAATTCGGACACGTGAACGGACCAAAACCTTGCTTATTAAATTATAAGCATGTCCCTGAAGTTTCACGTCAATCCGAGGCCTAGAATGAGAGTTATGCTAAAAGGCGCACTTTTAAGAAAGTTTTGTAATTAACGGCGCAATTAGCATAACGCTCATCTAACCCAAGTTTTCGGCACCAAAACTTTTACCCACTGTGGTAAATTAATATTTTAGGAATTTTAAAGATTTTTAATAATTTTTACCTTGCTCATAACCTGCGGTTATGGCTACGGTTCGGTAAATACCGAATATGCCCTTTTTGGCCAAAACGGGAGTTCTACAAGGTCTTTTGACCCGATTCCAGTTGCTACTGGTTTTAAATAATAAATAAAGTGTTTTAAGCTTTATAAGCTGTTCGGGAAACTCAGATTTCCTGTAGAACTCGAAAAGCCTTTTTAAAGTCTTTAAAATGACCGAAAAGCCCCTACGGGGCATAATATAAACTTAAACTCGTTACGGGCATTACGGAAGGTATCCTACTGATACCAAAATACTTTTAAGGCATATTGACTTAGGAAATAAGCGTACGACTCTTATGGTTAACCGTTTCGCCTATTTGCGCACACGGTACGGCCCACGAAACTAGTTTTCGTGCAATAGCCGATATGGGTCAAATTATATTATTTGAACCCCAAAATCCAGAGTATGAACTATAAACCCATATAAAACAAGTCTCTGAGCTTGTTGGGTCCAAATCATACTCCATTCTCGGTTTTCGCCTTTTCGTGCGAATTAACCATATCTATATATCGGAATCAACCGGTTTAAGCTACGGCTAATACAAGGACCGTTAGGATTCTAAGAGGTTAATTAAAACCTTCGTTCCAGATTAGGAGCCCCAGTAAAAGCTATCGGTGACTTGATCTAAATTAAGGATTAATACTTGCAAAGGTAAATACTTTTGACTTATTTCCCCTATATGGGCTTGGGTTACGGTATATTAATACCGCTTGATTGAGCACTATATTCGTCCACCGCTTAGGTGGATAACTAAATAATATGATTGGCTCATTTAAACAGTTTTGTTGCTTATAAGCCTTTGGGGGGTTTAATGACCGTTGTCCCGGATATCCTCGGCATCATTTTACGAAATGGCCACGACCATCGACATCCCGGTGTAGGCGTACACCCGGTATAAAGTGTCGACATTAAAACTAAAAGACGTAGCCGTTGGTTTCTGTACTACGGTTTTACGCAAACGTGGTGTGTCTATAAATCTTTAACCCGGCACGACCCGGGCTACTGAACGCATAAAAGAACATGTAAAACGTTCACAAGATCATTATGAATTTTCCCAAGTTATAAAAGAGTTTGTGCCTTGTGCATTCAAATCAATTTTAATAAACATTTTCAAATGTGTCAGTTGAATGTATTTACCAGTGTAAACTGACGTATTTTCCCCAAAAAGATTAAGTGCAGGTACCTAAACGTAATTGGCTGGTATTAGCTCCCTAGCGTCGGGATAAGCCTCGCAAGCTTGATTGCAGTATCTAATGGAACAATACTTTATCTGTATTTACGATCCACTGTGGATATTCAACTTCTGTAATACATTTTGATATTACAATCAGAGGTTGAAATTATATATTTAAATTATGCTTCCGCTGTGCATTATATAATTGTGTGGTTTGACTATATTGTTGCCAACATCGTCACGGTAATCCCCCACCGGGCCCACCGGTGAGACACGTGGAAATCGGGGTGTGACACGCTGTCAGGGCTGATGTTCAGCAGACAGACGAGTCAACTGTATCTACAGATATGGCTGATCATGTGAGTACCATAAATGAAACCATTGACACTTCTGAGGGAGACACAGGTGGATCCGAGTCTGTTTTTGTACATAGAAGATCTTCTAGAACTACTATTTTCCTAGAAAACTTGGTGACTATGTACTTAATAGTAAAGTTAAATTTGGAATTGACAAAGTAGTAAATTTTTCTAATTTGTCTATTAATTCCAAATGTTTTGCTTCTACCTTAACTAAAAGTTTTGAACCTAAACATTACAAAGAGGCTGTTACTGATCCCAAGTGGGTTGATGCTATGAATAATGAGATTCAAGCGTTACATAGAAATAACACTTGGGATGTTGTTGATAGACCTAAGGACAGAAGTATAGTTGGTTGTAAATGGGTCTATAAAATCAAGTATAGATCAAATGGAGAGAGATTGAAAGATATAAAGCTAGGTTAGTAGCTAAAGGTTTTAGTCAAAAGGAGGGAGTAGATTATGAAGAAACGTTTTCCCCTGTTGTTAAGCTTGTCACAGTTAGGTGTATTGTCGCTTTAGCTGTACAGAATAACTGGAAACTTTTCCAGTTAGACGTGAATAATGCCTTTTTATATGGTGACTTAAAGGAAGAAGTTTATATGAGTTTGCCTGAAGGTTAAGGTGTAAATGATAACTCTAAAGTGTGTAAGTTGAATAAGTCTTTATACGGACTTAAGCAAGCTCCTCGAATGTGGAATGAAAAGTTAGTAAGTACGTTACATGAATTCGGATTTGTGCAAAGTAAATATGATATGTCTTTATTTGTTAAAAATGTTAAAGATGTATTTGTTGTGTTGCTGGTTTATGTTGATGACATAGTGTTGACTGGAAATTCACTAGATGAAATTAATAAAGTCAAAGAATTTTTTAAATCCAAATTTATGATTAAAGACCTTGGGGTTTTGCAATATTTTTTGGGGCATTGAAGTCTTTTGTAGTGATAAAGGTATTTGTATGTCACAGAGAAAATATTGCACTGATTTATTGGCTGAATATGGAATGCTAGCATGTAAGCCTGTTAATTGTCCAATAGAACAGAGTCATAGTGTAAATTCTATTCTTAACAGTAATAATGGTCCATTAGAAAATATTATAGGTGTCACACCCCAACCGATGGCGGAATCATCGGGGCATGGCACTGAGCGAAACAGATTGTCCAGAAGTTTCCACAACAACTATTAATACTATTCAGTTAAATGATACATCCCATACCGTATCCCAAATAATACAAGAAATTATTACAGATAACAACCAGTCAAATAATTCCGTTCCGACAACTCAGATTTAAATAAAATATAAATATTGTTCTTTTGTTTCTAAAGACCCCTAGCTTGATCATGACAGACAACTATTTGTTGGGGGCTCTAGATCCTTATTCTAGCCTCGCTTCCCTAGCAAGTAAACACCTTAAACACCCGTCACATACGTTAAAATAAAGTCAATACATATAATGTAAAGGTGAGCATACAAGTTTGATAATAACATATAGAGTTCGAAATAGTTTACGCATAACCAGCACGTACACAGAGGAAAACGAAGCATGTTAATTATTGACATGGATCTATCGATACCAATGACTGCGGGTTGACTGTCCGAGACAGTTCGCAATACACGATTACCACCGTAATCCATGCAAGTAATTGTCCTTAACAACCCTCGTGTGAACGGGTGCTGAGTCCAAACTATAGTACTACGTCCTTAAGGCAGGTAAATAGCACTCCACGTGTAAACATAACAACAAGCATTCATTTAGTCACGTAATACATGCAGAACGCTTAGCGCATAAAGTATTGAGAAGTGTGATCGATTGTGATTTTGATGAGTAACGTATGTAACACCCAAAAGTGCTAAAGCAAAAAGGGTTCGAGTATACTCACATCGATTGATTGATGGATTGAAGGGAGCGCTTGGGAGTAGGGTTAGCCTGAATAGTTCGATAGCATAACAATGAGAAATGCGTAAAAAAATGGAAACAATGTAAGTGGGTCGAACAGCCTGGTCGATCGAACGGTAGGTTCGATCGGACGGGTTGTTCGTCTGGTTTGAAAGTCCGTTTGAGCAGTCTTGTTCGATCGGCTGGTAGGCTCGGTCAGTTGGACTGTTCGAGTGGATCGTTTCTTCCTTTGAGTAAGATGTGTTTGTGTATGATGGTTTGACCTTTTGAAGTTTTCGTTGTAGTATTTGAGAACACTGAAGTATCCTTACCTTTCAGGTCGAACGATCGAACGGTCTGTTCGATCGGCCGGCTTAACCGATCGGTTAGGTACTCCAGTTAATGGATCCTCAGTGGGATGTCACCTGATCGGACGGCATGTTCGATCGGGTGGCACTCCAATACGTCGAACGAGTTGAAAATCGATTAAGTGTTGAAGCATAATATCTCATGATCCGATGAGTAATGTTATCAAACAGCTCGTTCGATCGAACATCACTTCGTTCAATACCATACTTCATAAAGCTGTCAAGTGTGGGGCCACTTGCTAGCCGATTGGCTGGCCTGGTCGATCGACTGACATGTCCGATCGGTTGGGCTGTTCGTTCGAATAGTCTGTTCGATCGGTCATCATCCTAACCTGGTCGGCATGTTCGTCTAACACTTGGCTGCTCTGATTGGTTGATGTTATTTCGAGGTATTTTGACAACGAGTTGAACAATGGAACCTTCGTTCTTACTTGTTCCTCCTGCTCGGACTGGAATCACCCGAGTCCGGCCGGTGAACGGTTCGGAACGGTGGTTTAACGTTTAACCCAAAATCGGTAAACCTCGTGGGTAGAATCCGAATCTTGAACCACACAACCATTAGAAGGATTAGTGAGTTGGCTCAAGCTCTGTTTCTACCGGTTTGAAGGCATTGAGTGTAAAAGAGTTGAAAGAAAGTTGAAAATCATCTTTCAATCGTTCACATCATGCAAATGTTTAGATTTATGATAGATCTTAGTTTGTTTATGTGGAAGTCGGTTAGATCCGAGTTATTTATGGTGGATTGAGGCCGAACATGATGTTCTTGAAGAACACCATGATGACATCATCCTAGAATGCTTAGATCTTGATGATTTCACGGTTAGAAATCAAGATTTGAAAGATAGAAAGGTGTAGGAGCATGTATTGATCAAGAAAGTACAAGATTTAGAAATCAAAATTCGAGTTCCGATTCGAGTTTCGATTGATTCGATTGATCACCACACATAACATAAAGTAAAAATGCACAAGTAACACATAAGGTACACACACACGTAATATAATACCAATTTCGCATAATTCGAGTTTCGAGTTTGATTGATTCGATTTGTTTGATTATTGATGGATTAACTTTATCGCATTGTTACTTCCTACTATTCAAGGTCGATAAGCAGTCGTATTGATTAAACATTCGATCATTTCGATTCTTTTGATAGACAACACTTACTCCACATAATACAAAATATGAAAATAGACTAAATAGAGTCAAAGAAGTCAAACTTTGACTTTGACTTTGACGTTCGAAAACACGGGGTGTTACAACAGGATATCAGCAGTTAATAGGAAAATTGATTTACTTGTCGCATACTAGACCTGGCATTGCATATGCTGTACACTTTTTGAGTCAATACATGCATAGCCCAACTGAAGGCCACTTAAAAATCGCTTTTCACTTGTTGCGATATCTCAAATTTGCTCTGGGTAAAGGAATTTTATTTGCTAAATCAGATGCCTTTAACTTAACAGCATATGTTGATGCTGATTGGGCTAAATGTTTGAGTACCAGGAGGTCTGTCACTGGATTTTGTGTGTTTCTTGGCAACTGTCTTGTGTCCTGGAAAAGTAAAAAACAATCCGTAGTGTCAAGGTCTTCAGCTGAGGCTGAGTATACGGCTATGTGTGCAGCAGCGTGTGAGGTTGTTTGGTTAAAAAATTTGCTGAGTGAACTTAAAATCGTTGTCAATATTCCTATTAATCTATACTGTGATAATACGGCTGCACTTGCTATTGCAGCGAATCCTGTGTTCCATGATCGGACCAAACATTTTGAATTAGATTTGTTTTTCTTAAGAGATTGTATAGCTAAAGGGATAATTAATTGTTCAAGTATAGAATCTGTGAATCAGCTGACAAATATTTTTACTAAAGGTCTATTAATAAAAACACATATTGAGTTGTGTAAAAGGTTAAAGTTGTTTGATTTGTTTCAATGATGAAATTGTGGGGGGGGGGGGGGGGTGTTAAAGATATACAATATATTTTTTTGTTACTGCATTTTCATCATTTATAAGTTATTTTTTAGTTTAGTTTTGTTCTTTTTGTTGTGTGTTTTTTCTTTAATGTACAGGTGGGCTTTGGTGCTGTAAAAGAAGTGACATAGGCTTATGAAGATATGGGTTATTCCTACTGGGCTTGTGAAGACTTGAGACTAGTGATTCGAAGACTTATTGACCGTGTATATTAAAGCTTCTTTGTTGCACTTGGTGGATAACAACTGAGATATCGTTCTGGTCATTCTCTCTCTTAGGGTTTTTAAGTCGCTCGTTGATTCGCTCGTCTGTTGAAGATCTCCTGTTGAGTTTTTGTCTTCGTCGTAACAGGTTTAGTGTTCGAGTGTTGCAGATCATCGTGTTGATAATCTGCTTGTGAGAATTTGTTGTTTCAGTCGTAGTAGTTGTATTCTTCGATATCTTTTGCTGAATAATCGTTTGAGTATTTCTGATCCATGTATTGTTGACACCTTCGGCTTACCCAAGGGAGTTGCATGCCTTTGATAGGGAAATTATAGATCATATTTAATAAACACCAGACAATTCCCCACCACAAAAAGTGAGGTGCATGCCTTTGATAGGGAAAGCAATAGAGGAAATAACATACCTTTGGCTTACTCAAGATTTGATGAGACCGCCAGCACAAAAAGTACACACATACATCAATCATCAGAGACGTCTTTCTCTGATTGATACCCCAAGATATGTGAAGATAAACACAGGCATTAAATGCCCAACTAATCCCACCTTAGTATTACTAGCGCATTTATCATAGCAGTTAAGGTAAACTAACCCAAAAACTCACTTAATCAATATTTCTCTATGATCATGGAAATCTTACTCTCACACTAGAGTCGGGTCACAGGGACCCCCTTCCCTTTGACAAGACTAATGGTGTTGTTTAGTGTGCAGGACCCTGTTCTATAATTACTACTTGGCTCGAAACAGGACGTTCGGCATGAGGAAGCGACTCAACTCCCAAAGGAATTTACCCCCGACTTTAACAGGCGGTGGGGTGTGTTAACGATGAGGAGCATGAGGAGCCGATGTGGCCTCCTTCCCTGACGGGGAACACCGCCCCCATTCTTTCTTTAGTGTCCACGAGAAGATTTCACTGTCTCCCTGAGCCCGCTTTCATGTATAACATACGCTGATTGGCTGGAGGGGAAGGGGAAAGGTGAAAGGGTACACCACCCCCTTGAAGAGGGGGAGGAGAAAGTGGTGTGACAGTGTGAGGTGGAGGTGATGTGGCGTTGGATGGGGGTGGTCGGGAGCATCAAACCACACCTCACAACCTTATATATACACAAATTATTGTAAATAAATACATACACAAAAGTAACTATATACCAGTAACATAAAGTAAAATAATGATAATACAAGTTAAGCTTGAGTTATACATCATATTAAATTTAGTTCTCTAATGAGTTAAAGGCACATATTTGTTACCATATAATTATTTTTTATTAATGCTAGTAGAGGAGCTACATGGGGTCTGTTTATCTTCCGACTGATAAGATTTCATATTGAACGAAGGTCTAATAGTGACGTGTGATACCGATAAGGTAAGGTGATGACAATTTATTTTTCTAGTAGGTTGCGACCACAATTATTCCTTCTTTTTACTGGGTGCCACTTTTAGGTTCGGAATTTCAATGAAGAAGACCAGAGAAATTTAAGACTACCTATCCTTAATTTTTCTATCACATGGGCTTTTAAAGTTTTAGTTTGTGACCCAATCTAAAATCTAATAAAAAACTATTCTTTGGGCTTGGAGGACAACTTTGAAACATTAATTAATTAATTAATTATTAATTAATTATTATTAATTAATTAATTAATTAATTATTAACTCTATAACATTAATTAACTTTAACTCTATAACAATTTGGAAGTTTGATGAACAGTATCTATATATTATTTTAAATATTGAAATTACAAATATGTCATTAATTGTTAAATTGGGGTCAAACCAATTTACGATTTTATCCCGCTTTAAAATAACGATTTTGTCATCAGTCTAAAATTACGCTTTTACCTTCGGTTCAAAATAAAATTATGCTTTTGCCCTCAATGAAAAAATTACACTTTTGCCCTCGGTTCAAAATTACGATTTTACCCCGTTTAAATTTACATTTTCGCCATTAGTTTTGTTTTCTACCTCTCAGGTAAGTTATGATTTTGCGCTCAATTTAAAATTTACATTTTTGTCATCGGTTTTATTTGCTTTCCCGGTCAAATTACGATTTTGTCCTGCTTTAAAATTATGATTTTTCCATCAGTTTAAAATTACGTTTTTACCTCCAGTTCAAAATAAAATTATGTTTTTGCCCCCAGTGAAAAGTTACAATTTTGCCCTTGGTTCAAATTTATGATTTTGCCCTGGTTGAATTTACAGTGTTGCCATTAGTTTTGTTTTCTTACTCACAGGTAAATTACGATTTTGCACTCAATTTTAATTTACATTTTTTCATCGGTTTTGTTTGCTTTCCCAGCCAAATTACGATTTTGCCCCCAGTGTATAAGTATAAACACAAGATGGGGGCATGGTGCGAGGCAACTACCTGGAACTCCCCCATTGGCCCAACCAATTTACGATTTTATCCCCGCTTTAAAATTACGATTTTGCCATCATTTCAAAATTACTTTCTTACACCCAGTTCAAAATAACATTATGCTTTTGCCCACAACTAAAATTTATAATTTTGCCAACGGTTCAAAATTACGGTTTTGCCCCGTTTAAATTTACAGTTTTGCAATTAGTTTTGTTTTTCTCCTTCCAGCCACATTACAATTTTGCCCTCAATTTAAATTTACATTTTTTTTTGTCATTTTCCACTTTATGTATATATTATAGTTATTATTGCGCGAAACTATTAAGAAAAACTTTTGCAATTCAGTTGGTTGTATGAACATTCAAATATAGTGAGTGTCTCGGGTTCGAAGCCCTTCATGGGAAATAAAATTTTTTATTACCTGCTGCTAAATAAAAGTTTGAGTATCTATTATTCTTAATAATATTTTCCGTGATTTATGCCTTCTTCTTTTCACTTTACGTTATTTTCTCTGCTTCTAAATTTGTAATTTTCATAACCAACGGGTATTGTACCGGTTTTTACAGGTAAAACACCGATAAATAACGAACTGAACGGGTGTAAACGAATCGATAACGTTCAAATTCTCCGCCGCGCAGCGCGGGGAATTTCACTAGTTTGATACATTACTTAAACGCTTGGGCTTGGAAGATAACTCAGAAACATTATATTATATTATACTCTTATACAATTAGCAACTTGGGTTATGTCTCATTTGTTTAATAGTCACACCCTTTAATTCATTTTACTCACATCCCTTCATTTTATATATAAAAAATCAACTTAAGACACAATGTTTTAGATCACACCCTTTCAAAAGTCACTACTTTTAAATACATCACACTCTTTACAGAAAAGTCACAACTTTTAAATATATCACACCCAACACTTCATATACATATATATACATGCACAAAAAAATCACAATCCTTCCAACTAATTCTAAATATATCACATCTCATACAAAAAGTTAAAACTTTTAAACAACCCTTTAAACTATCAAACCTTAAAAAACATAATTTCATATGAAATAAAGGGCTAGATATATACAGTTTAGGTTGTGTCGTTTCCTTATTCTACATACACAAATACCAGCGGGTACGACTAGGAAGTTAAGAATTCTTATAACACCAACATCGCATCTTTTAATCAAATACAAAATTCACCGGTTCATACAATATTATTAGCATTTAACACCAACCATTGTATCACTTAAACAACTTCATAATTCAACGGTTCAATCAATAATGTTTAGCACCAACCATCACATCACTTAATCAAAACCATTTTTTTATGAAGTCATCAAACCAAAACCAAGAACATCACTTTTTGATCATCGATTAAATACGAATAATGGATTCAAGAATTCCCGATCCAAAGGAACGACGAACAGAGACAGTTACCGTTGTGGGGAAAAAATCATCAAAACTGAAATTTACTTTCTCAAATCAAAAGCATTCAAGGTTTTTTGAACAATTCATATCATAGTTGGAATTAAAATATATAGATTTTTCAACATTTCATATCATAATGATATTGGAATAAAAAAACTCACAAACATTTAAGCAATTCATATCATAGTTGGAATCTATACTATATAATAAAAGAAATCATTTTTGAGACACTTGTCATCATATTAAGGCATCTCTTATAGATAATTACTCTATTATTTTAATTTAATTTTTTCAAATTAATTATAGAGAACTCTCCTATTAAATATTATTTAATTTAATATCTTATAGATAATTATTATTTAGTTTAATATTGTCTTCTCATTTATAATAATATTTAGAGAAAATTATGATTTTGGCCCCTGTAGTTATATCACTTTTATCCTTTTAGCCCAAATTTTTTTTTTAACATCTGAGCCCCCAACGTCTTCATTTCTAACCCTTTTGGCCCCTAACACTAACCCCATCCATTAAATGTTACCCTAACACTAACCCCATCCATTAAATGTTAGGGGCCAAAATGGGTTAAAAAAAGACGTTAGGGCCAAAAAGGTTAAAAAAAAGACGTTGGGGGCATAGATGTTAAAAAATTCTCTTTTTTGGGCTAAAAGATAAAAGTGATATAACCACGAGGCCAAAATCGTAATTTTATTTTTTGATGTATAAAATTAGATTTATTCAATTCGTACAATACACGAGGTTTTTTAAGGATATATATATTTTTTATTATTTAGTAAAGAAAATTACATTTATTCAAACCGTGTAATACGCATATTTTAAAAGATGTATTTTTTTATTATTTGGTATATAAAATTACATTTATTCAACCCGTGTAATAAATGGAGTTTTTTAAAGATATATTATTTTATTATTTGGTAAACAATATTACATTTATTCAACTCGTGTAATACATGTGGTTTTAAAAATATAACTTTTTTTTATTTTGTATATAAAATTACATTTATTCAACCTGTACAATATTGTTGTTATAGATATAACTTTTTATTATTTAATATATAAAATTATATTTATTTAACTCGTGCAATAAAGAAGGTTTTTAAATATATATTATTTTATTATTTAGTATATAAAATTTATTTATTCAACACGTGTAATACACGGGGTTATAATCTAGTTAAAATATATGTTAAAACAGGGTTCGTGTGGGTTTGCTGGAAAAAGAAGACGAATTACGTGTTCCGTCGATCAGTCGGAAAGTGTCGTACGGTTTTTGTTGAGAACCGTCGGATGCCGAGTCTGACAGGCGTGAAGAGTGAAGGGTTGTTGATTTGGTAAGAGTTTCAGATATTTGTGTGACGGAGGTTGGGAAGATTACTTTTGCCATGCCGCTTGGGTTGTCGCGTACGCAATTTTTTAAAAACGGGTTCAAATCAGCCCGTTGTACCGATTGAACCACCTGATATATCCGGTTAAACCGTTTTTATATCAAACCCGGTACGAATTAAAAACCGCATTTTACAACATTACGTTTACGACGACGGGGTTTGAGAAACAAGGTTCATAAGGGAAGTGATTAAAATGAAATAATTATGGATTAAATGTGATGCTTTTTTTATTACTAGTGGGAATGCCCGTGCGTTGCAGCGGGTGTCCTGAATGATTTCATATTCAATTTGCTTTTTCAATTATATACGTATAACTGAAAATGAGCCACTATGAATTATATATTAAAGAGACGGTTCGGTGTTCCGAATAGATCTTGTAAACATTGCTTAAAACATAGTAAGAACAAACTTATTTTGTATATTTGTTATCAAAATATCAATTAGAAGACACAAAACTTGCCAAAGTAAAAAATAGGAGCTTATTGAATCATAGAAAGGTAAACTAACCATTTCTATCTGTGTTTACAACCAAAGAGAAGCTTATTGGATCAAAGATAGGTACACTAATAAAGAAATTAGAGGTCTTCATAAACTGCCGAAGCCGACCAAACCTCGCATACCAAAAAAAGTCGGTTGGTTTGGCCGGTTTATGGGCCGGTTCATAGTTAAGTTTTAACGGTTTGACGGTTTAGAACTTGGAACTGAAGGTTCGAAATCTATTATTTGTTTTTTTAGAAATATAGGATTATGTACATATATTATGTTCGTGAAAGATCATTACCATAAGGTAGACCTAGCAAACGGGTAAGGTTGGGTTGGGTCATGGGTCAAAACGGGTTCGGGTCAATTATAAAAAAGGGTTGCTTCGGTTCGGGTCGAAATGGGTCCGGGTCAAAACGGGTCCGGGTCAGAACGGGTCCAGGTCAGAACGGGTTTCGGGTCGGGTCGGGTTTTTTTTACAATATAACTTTGGTGATCATACGGCCCATAAGTACTGTTATTACACGCTTAGTTGCTTCACCGATGTCTCGTTTGAATCAAAACTTATTAGCATTCATAAAAAAGGACGTAAACATGTATTCACAGCAGCTGGATACTGAAAGATGTGAACCTGGATTCAGCAGCTGTTAACATGTATACACAGCAGCTTGTTTGAATCAAAACTTATTGGCAGTGAATATATTTTTTTTTAAATATGAACCTGGATTCAGCAACCGTTAACATATTGATGGCAGTTTCATTAGTAGACATATTCTCGCTATAGATGTGCCACTTATATCTTCAAGGTCATTACGTTTCCTACTATACGTCACACACTTGTGTACATCCAGTTTACTATCATTACTCTCACTTTGATGCAAGTCAGCAACCGTCAACGATGCAGCAGGCAGGCAATTCACGTCTGCTTTCGCATTAGCATCTTGCGCAACACTTTCAGTCCCTTGTGAGGATGAAGCGTTGTTAAGCGACGGTGACGAATCCATGAATACGATTCTCCTTTTCTTGATCGGTAAATGTTTGGCCGAGGCTTCCATCTGCAGTTCACAGAAACCGAAAGCGAATCATAATTAAACTTTTCAAGCCAAAACAATCAACATAAACAATCCTTATCAAAACAAGGTGATGTTCTTCACCTTATCAGATTCCAAAACAAGCAGTTTCAACCGGTTTGAATCCATAGCAACCGTTTTAGCAACCACTGTTGATGAAGCAACGGTTGGACAAACCAGCCGTAGCTCAGAAAACTTCTTTTCCAACGTGTATTTTTCGTTCAATAATTGCCGTTCCTGATACGATCAAATCCAAAGTTATAAAATATTTATTTCTATACATGAAATCAAACAACAAATAAACCAATGGCAAACAAGTAGAAGAAAACATACCCTGACACTTGCTAAGGTAATTTGTTGTCCAAGATACTGGATTTCCTCCTTTTGAGCTTTCAAGCGTGCAAGGTGTTCCTAAAAAATTAGCAATTACAGAAAATGTATGAGAAAAATAATGGGTGCAAACGAGCCAAGCTACTCAAGTCGGTTCGAAACGAGCTCGAGCCCAAGCCTAAAAATAAGTTTGTTTAGTAAACGAGCCTGATACCGAGCTTCACTTATCGAGCTCAAGCCGGCTTGCAGCCTAAACGAGCCCGTTAGTTATATAATTTTTAATTAATATATTAAATATATATCTAAGTAATAATAATTATTAGTTATGAAACTGTGAAAATATAACTAAATTATATACAAAATAATAATTATAATTAATATAAATAATTGATAAATAATAAACGAGCCAAGCTCGAGCTTGAAACTCTACCTACAAACCAAGCGGAGCTCGAGCTTTCATAAGTTAATCAAGCTTGAGCTCAGGCTCGGCTCGTTTGCACCCCTATGGGAAATACAAATTTTATTATAAACGGGTCGCTTCAGGTTGTGTTTTAGCTCAAACAATTCAAACGAGTAAAATAAAAAAAAAGCTTGAAGTGTCCAAATATTTTTTATGATTATAACCCCTTAAATCATCTTCTTCAAAAATAAGATTATTACTGAAGAAACACAATTTTTATAACCATATTTGGCACACTAATTATTATGTTTCAGATCAACCCAACCCTTTTTGACAATTATAAACAGCCATGTAGTATACCTGTTCTTCCGAAGAATACGCAGTATTATCATTTACCATTTGAGGATTAAGCCTGTTAAAAAAACATTGGTTACAAATTAGGCATCCTTAAAAAGTCAATGGAGAGAATAAGCATATACTTTGTACATGTTATTATAAACTATTATTATTACCCGGTTGTTGGATCAGAGGCTCGTGTCTCTGAATACCATGGAGCTATTATTCATCAGCTTTCTATCAGAAGACATTGCGTCGGGATTTTCAAATCCTCTAGAAGACCACATTTAGTTGTTGAATACACGGATTCCATTTTATCCGTGTTTGAGAGTGGGTCAAGTTGAAGACCTAACAATGGTTGAGTAGATAAGTGACGTATTCTCAAACGTGCACGGAAATTGCAAAGGAAATAGAAGTGGTAGAATGGGCGGGTTGGTAACAATGATTATATCAATGTGATTCGGCCCTGTCCTCTGTTTCCAAACCATCCAAAAGATGTAAATTTTCAACTAATAAACGCATCCAAGAACTGGAAAAGAGAGATTAAGATAGACCATTGGACCGAGAACTCGAGAAGATGTCTTGTCATCTTCCATTGCCGGAATCCATAGCCATCGTCGTGTCAAACGTAATACAAAAAACAATTATTAAACGTAATACAAAAAAAAACAATTATTAAACAACTAAACGTAATATAATAAAAAAAGAATAACAATCATCTGGATATCGTCAAACAAGAAATAAACAAGTCATATATGCAAATAACAACCGAATAAATCGAAGATTATTATTCATTCATACACAGAAAGTAGAGTTTAGACCGCAGATCAAGTCGTAAATGATGACGTCGTATCAGAATCAGTGATTTGATCAGCAACAAAACTCTGTAACTTCCGCTTTAATTCTGGCCATTGGATCCTTCAACCGAAGAAGATACAGTAGTAGTACTGAAACGATTAATGACAATTCTTGATTTGATAATAGGATGTGTAAACTTTCAAATTCGAAAGTCAAAACAATTGATGACAAGTCAGGTATGACATGAAATATGACAATTAATGGTTAAAAAGATAATAAACAAGAACTGGTCATCAGAAAACACTTTAGACAAAAGATTAAATCTTTTCGAATTCCCCTTTTATATTTATACAACAATACTATAAAGTGAAGCATTACCACTTAAATCTACAACTCCAAAACAATAGGTACAATACAAAATATATAAGGAAGATCTCTGACCTTAAATTGCAGGCGAATCAAAAAAGATGAAGACGTGAACTGCAGAGACTTTAACATACATTGGAACCGAATTTCTACAACAATAAACTGCAAAAGAGATGAAGTGTTAATGGGTTGCGCAAGCCACTAAAAGTAGTTAAGAAACGAATCAATATCATATACACAACCTGAAGGTATGGCAACACCCATGTGTCATTCGGATTTGTTAAACCCGTATCTCTATAGAGAACTTATACCATTGATTTTAGGGTCTAGCGTACAAAATACATGAAGATAATCCAAGTCTAAAAACAGTGATGTTGTGTTTTAGTCTCTTCTCTTTCTGTTTGAACCTAAGATATTAACCAACATAAGCTGCAATTGGAAAAGACCAAAAAAGTCATGCATTAATGCTTGACTATCTAATGTTAAGCAACCCAGAGAATTATAAAAGTTCAAATCAGAAGTCAAAGAAGTTGCGTTCTACCTGATGCAGTCCGCCACCCATGAACACGAATAATCAATCGAACTTCTGGCTCCACCTGTTCATTGAAACAATGTAATTGTTTTATTTTATAGGAATCTATATATAGCATCAACAAAACCAAAACTGGCTTCAAATTTATATGTAAAACTCATACGAGCATTAAATCAAACACCTTGTGTGCAGAACTACAATTTCTCTGTAGAACTTTAATTTATCTGAACGAATGAAAACAATTGGATACGATCTAACAATAATTAAAATCACCTGCTCAAATCGATCAACCAGAGGCCGTCAAAACCATCAATTTTAGCAGGAAACGAAGTCGAAGTTTGGTGACCACCATCATCTGGGACCGATCTGTTTCGTGGTAGCAGAAAAAATAGGATGATCGATCGAGTGAAGGAAGAACAATCGTCAGTGACAGTGGAATTTCTTCGTTGTTTCGAAGAGCGTGATTGAACGATTGGTCGTCTAGGGTTATAGCAATGAAATGGTTGAAACTGATAGAGAGCTCTACGGTTTCCGCATTAAATTTGGTTGAATTAAATGTGATAAAAGTGTCAAGAAACAGAATTGTAGAACCGCAAAATACAGTGAACTCAGGGGCAATTTTAGAAGAAATAGATGAAAAATTAGAGGAAAAGGCATGACTATTGGATTGTCATCTTAAAATTTTTAAGGAAATTACCTTTTTTACCTAAGAGATTTATTATATAGTATTATAGAAGATAAATGTTTCCTGTATTATAAACTAGAATTTTGACCATGCCGCGCGTTGCGGCGGCAAAATCGCGTTTGTGACTTGGTAACACGCGTAATGATGATGACATTAACGTATGGTGTCCACACATGGCGTGATGTTTTGGACTGTGTTACATACATTACGTTCGTGTCATTAACGTCATTTGACAGCAATGTAAAGTAGTAAAAGTAATTTAGACATTAACGTGGTTAGGCATAAAAAAACATAATAATGTATCACACGTTACATTTACAATGTAAAGTCGTAAAAGTAATTTAAATAAAACTAAGTGTCAAGTTATTAAGTAGAAAATGTTGGCGGTCAAATTTGTCAATTACCAAAAGTTAGAAGTGAATGTGTAACTTATTAAAGATGAGGGTTAATAGTGTTTCATATCAAAAGTTTGAGAGTGTGACCCGTACGTTGCGGCGGGTGTGAACTCGATCGTTTTCGGTGTGCGGTTTTTATTTGATTTTCGTTATATTGTTAAAGGAGAAAAACATTTTAAAAATTATCAAAAAAGATGTTTAGGTGATTTTAACTAAAGGTAAATAGTTTAAAAAAAGAGAGAAAACAAAAAGAAAAAAGTGAGAATATATATTGCAGGAAAAGATATGTTTGCAAAAAATTTGTCGTGAAAGGAAAAGAAAAAAAAAAGAAATCAGTTGAAGGAAACCATTTAAAGAGTCAAAAGAGAAGAATCGAACTCAGGTGGAACTCTTGCAGACCACATGGCTTAGCCATTTAATCCAACTATCTATTCATTTACATCTTTGCTTTCAAATACTAATATAAACAAACAATGTCGGTGGCTTTTGATTTGACAGCCACCGACATTTGTCTTTAATATTATATAAATGTGATGAGATGCATATTTAACATCAACATATCATCGCTTTCACTAGAATGATATACAATTAATTACTGATTGTCACAATATTAAAATTTACATTAAATAAAAATGAACAGTAGAGGTATGTTGTTAATTAAACTTTAAGATACTTTGTTAGACCATTCATAACCCGGACATCTGAAGAGGTCTGTTGACAGATGTGAATGATGTGATAGCTAATGTAGAATAGAGAAGTAGGGGGCTTTGACACAGAAGTGAGAAGGGGGCATCGTAACCTTCGTTGCACAGTCATAAAACATCTACACATTAATCTTTCTACAACATAGAACCAAAAAATGACTTCACAATGCACTTCATCAATGCAAGTCTACTGCATTCAAAATTAACATCCCGCCGCAACGCGCGGGTTAACGTGTAACAACCCTCACTAAAAAATTAATATTTAGTATGATAATTATGCAATAAGGAAACCCTAATTAAGTCTAGTATGATTAATTAATCAGTTAATCAATATTAATTAAGCTAACAAGATTAATTAAGCTAAGTAAGGTCTATTAAAAATAGATATATATGAGGTCGTATAAGAACGTTTAATATTAATAATAAAATATATTATTTTTTTTCCTTACTCCGTTTTTAATGAAACTTAGGTTAAAATGTAGATAAAAATATGCTCGTTCTAAAGACATATTCGTCGTTTTATAAAACGTTATATTTTAAAAGTTATACAAGAAAAACGAGTTAAGCAGCTGAAATAAAATAACTAAGCTAGCTAGCTAGCACGTCAAGCTAGCTAGCAAGCACGTCACTTGAATCCCAGAAAAGGAATTGAGCTGCCTGCTTGCTTGCTATAAATAAGAAGCTTAGGATTCATTTTTCTTTGCTCATTTCTCTTCTTCTTCTCTCTATACGTTGGTGTTCTAACCAATAATCACTCGATCGCTATTACGATTCAGTTTCCGAGCGATCAATATATCCAAAGAATGTTTAAGTGCCGCCCACATTGGGTTATGCTTTGTCGTTGTCGATAATTCGATAATGAGTTGAAGCATTGTACTTTGTCGTTGTCGATAATTCGATAATGAGTTGAAGTACTATACTTTGTCGTTTGTCGTTAATACGATAAATGAGTTGAAGTATTGCACTTTGACATTCATTGTGAGAATTTGATCTCGTGAATTATCGTAAAAGCTGTATTGATCATTAACCCGGTTTTTATGAAATTCGTTAAGGTTCGAATCTCATGACTACCGTTAGGGTTTGATTTGGGTTTTACACCAATACGTATTCTATTCTGTTAAACTACCAAAAACACTCCCAACTACACCCTTACAATCAAACAAACTATTAAATCATCAGAAGATCCAGAATAATAAAGTACATGCTTAATTATCGGGAAAAGTAGAATCAAGAAGTTTGTTAATTCAATCCTGCATGCTGATTTGTGAGTTATTCTCTTTTTATAAATTCTTTTATCACAGTTTGTGACTATTTACAATACTCCAAATTATTTTCAGAATTATAACTTACAGTGATTAAGTTTATGTGAATCACCAAATTACAGCCAGTATGTGGGGTATTGTGCACATTACTTGATAATCTTCACCATTGGGGCAGCCATTGGGTGATATGACCATAATCACAGACACCATTGGACATATGGGCCAATGGGTCGAGTGGTAAAGTACTGTGGGTAGTTGGTTGATATCAGAAACATTGTAAAAGATCTTAACACTGTGAATTATAACAAATGTGTCGTTTTCAGTAAAATGAATAATTCACTCAGTATTTCCCGCTGACAAAATCTTTTTAAAACGCGTTTCAGGTAATTACAATAGATTGGAGTAAGGATTGGATCCGACACTGAAGGACTTCAAGAAGTGGCTTATTTTCAAATTAAGAAATATTGTTTTTATTAAAAGCTACCTTTGTAAAACATGGAATTTATTCCATCTTTTTAAATAAAATCCGGTGTTTCTAAACTCTGATATTTTTCCTAACTCACGGTCCTGATGAAATTTCCGCTGCAATGTTTTTAAAATAATCACCGGTACCACTGGACTGCTCACGGCACCGATTCCGGCTAGATGGGGTCAGGGGGTCGTGACAGAAGGTGGTATCAGAGCTAAGCCACTGCTTTAAGCCTATAAGTGTTGTGATAACAATACTTAAGCTTAAATATAAGAGTTAGGAAATTGCTATTAACTTAACTGGTAGCACATCTGATAGTATTTAGACTTGAACATAAGAAAAGATGCCTTAGTATAAGCTAAGCCACTTGTTTACACAAATAGGTGTTATAATAATACCTAAGCTTAAACGGAAAGTTAGAAACTCAATATTATCTGATAGCACTTTGAATGATATTTAGACTCGAACTTAAGAATTTTGTCTTAATATAAGCCTCAAGATAAAATTACTTATGTATAAAGAAGTATAATTGGTATTCAATAAGAATAACGACTAGCAGGCAATAACATTTAATTGCTATTTATTCTTGTTTATTGGTATTACTTGGTCAAGAATAAAGATATGTTCTGGGAATACAAATTTCCTTGATTCTGGATAAAAGTCCTAATAAAAGAGACACTTTTAAAATCTTGAAAAGATACTATTTATGGGAAATAGAAAATTTTTTCCGGCAAAACTGGGTATAGAGTAGCAGACTCTCCAGCTTGTCCGGATATACTGAAATTACCGCTCCAGCGCGAACCGGATAAGACGGGATAAATGGTATGTCAAACCAGTAACAAGATTTCCCTAAATAGTATCATGACCAAATATCTGACTGGTTTTTGGAAATATGAATCTGATAAATACATTGACCATATAAAAGGTATGTATATTACAACATATGAAATATATAATATGGATATGTATATCTATAAGGAATTCCAAAAGTCAATTAAGAATAAAGCACAAGCATATGTATATAGATTTCTTTATCAGAAATCTTTCGCATATATCTTTAATTTTGATATCAAACATTCTTTCGTTTGATCATCTACCTCGTAACTCGTGTGTCACACCCCAACCAATGGCGGAAACATCGGGATGAGACGAAGTGTGAAGATTGCTAGAGACATCATAACGCTATTTGTGACAATATTTAGAAAATCCAAATTTCATTTCATTTCATAACTTCAAATAGTCAACATTACAAGAAATTCAAATACAACAAGTTTAACTAAACAACATGATAACATAACAAAATTTGATACAACATATTAAACCCTAACGTCTATATGTGTATCTAGGCATCAACGCTATTTCTTTTCTTAGCATCGTCCTCATCAACCTGTAACATGTTTAAAATAATTCAATGCAAAAGCAAAGGCGAGTATACAAGTTTGGTACATACATAGCATAAGATAAAAATGTGAACAATTCCTCATAGCAAGCATGCGATTCAAGATAAACATTAAATATGGCATGTGTATAACATATCAAACCAAGAAAACGCAACTTGCTCATGACATAACCAAAGTTTCAGTAGAGGCGGGTCGTTAATCCTATAGCGCTACATATGTCAAGGTTTGGCTCGTACGAAGTTAATGATAAGTTCAACACATAAGAATCACCCAAATTTAAAGTATCAAGCCATCACATATACAAGCATGTTATAGGAATGTTCATGTGTTTAGACAAAAGTTCTTGTGTAAGTTTCAATAAGTAAACATGTTACGCCCCAAAAGTGGTAAAAGTAAAAAGGGGATAAGTACGAGTATACTCACAAAGTTTGCATATGTTTTCCGATTATCCAATTGTTGACGAGTAGAGATTTAGAGTCCGAATGTATAAGGGTTAAGGTTCAAGTATGTTTAGAGTCGAGATTCGGTGTTTAAAACAACATAAAAATAAGATATGAGAATAACATGGAAAATAATCATTTAGTACATATGATGCTTGTTCTTGACACTAGGAAACTCGAAGGAGTTTAGATGTTTTCATGGAACAAGGTTCCATTAGAATCGTGACAAGTTATCATAGTCTAGGATGATGTAATCTAGTACCCCGACATATGAACACTAGTTCATCATCAAAGATTCGATTATTCGAATAATATATTTAGGTTATATAATATATGTCCAATAGTTCAAGCATGAGGTAGAAGATTAAAATCTTCATTTTGGTACCTCTAAATGTCATAGAAGTCATGTAGGAGGTAGGAAGATCAAGTCTTCCATTTAGGCACCTCTATGTGTTCACCACTACACTTGATGTAAAAAAAACAACCAAGGAGGGTCATGAACATACAATAAAGAATAAGAAATATACACACTAACTAAGAGAAATCATCAAATCATGTGAGGATTGTATGTTTGGACAACCCAAGTTGTTCCATAATCACTCATGTATCAAAGACAAAGTTTGACATGACTTGTGGGTTAAAAACCCTAAACAAAACACCAAGTTTATGAGGTTTAATCCTCTGATTTTAAATGTCTCAACCTTGTTTTTAAGCTTAACCAACCATGAGATAAGTTGTAAGCATTAGGACATAGGTATGAGATGTGTTAGACACAAGTTGCATAGGTTTAAACAAGTTTTTGATGAACATAAAAACAAACAGAAAGTTTATGGACTATTTCGGGGCATTTCCAAGTCTGATTTCTCCAAGGAGAAGTCTAGGAATCGAACCCCATGATTATACAAGCAAGTAGGAAAAAGAATCGAGTGAATCGGATAAGAATTGAGTGAGTTATGCTCATTTTCGTGAAGGGGTGTCAATCTACTCGAACCCTTGCTTTCAGCTACGGTTTGGTGGATGTTTTGTGAGTTTTTAGGGTTGCAAAAGTGGTAGGGAGGCTGGTTATATGTGGTATTTATAGGGGGAAGGATTAGGGTTTCAATGGGTTGGGCTTTGGAAGTGTTTAGAAGGGGTTACACCTTGAAACTAGCCCACAAAACCCAACTATATGGGGCTGAATTTTGCTGAATTGGGCTGCCATATTTCTTTATTTTTTTTTTATTTTTTTAAAACATTATAATGAGTAATTTTGTTAATTAAGTTGTGTAATAATATGCAACAATGTTTCCCCTAACTTGTAACAAGGTGAAATATGAAATAAAACATGATTTAACTAGGTAAAAAGTGTAATGTACAAGTTTTATTTACGAAGCAAGTCCCGTATTTTACAACGATTACGATGAAAGAATGGTTATAAGAACACAAGATTTCCAAAGATAGAATTTCACGTAAGGTTTCTAAATGTAGGATGTTTGAAAACGCAGGGCGTTACAGTCTCCCCTCCTTTAGGAAATTTCGTCCCGAAATTTATTCAAGAGGAAGGCTTGAAAGAGTTTTTGGCATAAAGGTAATCATTAAGAATTGAAACTTGGGAAGTTTGAAAGTTTTGAAAAGTACATAATTTTGGAGAACGTCAAGGTAGATTTGCAAGGGGAAGTTTTTAAGGATAGTATAAAAAAAATCATACTTTCGTAAAACCTGTTTATTGAGAGGAACGAAAAGGTTTGTTACTTTAAATAAAGCAATAGAGGTATACTAAGTATAGTTTCACAAGAATCAAGAATAGGGAGGCTATTTTATAGGTAACGAGGTAAGTTAGGACTCAAATGTTTAAACAAGCTGGATTGCGAACGAGTTTTGTATAAAATAATACGAGTATAGAATGAACGAATGACTCTTAAAGAGTACAAGTATGTGAATAGCATAAGTGTTGGATAGATGAACGTAGTGTGTTAAGGATGAAGTCTCGTCATGAATAATCGGATATAATGCGTTTGTGAGTTGCGTGAAGTTGTATTAGGTCCAAAAGGTCTGCAACACACTGAATTGCTCATGGCACGTTTTACGAAAGTTTGGTAACATGGTGAAAACACTTATATATAGGAAGTACCAGCGGCGTATCCACCATGTTTTAACCACATTACGTCCGTTTCGTTACTTGGGGTCATGTTACGTTCCGTGTCTTACCATACACAGTAGTACACTCAATGGTTCTCATACGCCTATCACTATAATCCCGTGTGCACCCGCGATTATACTGATTGTCGCATGATCCACATAGCTTGTACTAGTTATGTATGAATCAAGGTATACATGAATTTGAAAATAAGAATGTGTACGTAGAAGAATGTCGTATGTAAGCATGTTTATGTTTAAGCATGTATGGGACCCACGTAAGCGAATCCCTCGGATTACGCTCGCGTATAGGTACGAATGTACGAATCATGAGTAAGGATGAAAGTATGAGCATAAGTTTAAGTATGAATACGCATGTATGTATGAGCATAAACATAAAACGTGTAAGTAGTATGTGTACAAGCAGAAGCGTAAAACGTATAAGTAGTATGTGTATGAGTACAAGCATAAAACGTATGAACATAGGTGTAGGTATGAAAAATAAATATTGCGTATATGGTGTACGTTGAGACATTGTAGAGAAAAAAAAGGTTAAGTATGTAGATACGAACGATATAAATGATGTTATCGCGAGATATCGACTAAAATGTGTATGATGATGTGCATGTATAGTTGTTTAAACAAAACGTTGAGTTTGTCGAATCAAAATTAGATTGAGCTTGGTTTGAAAGGTAGAATATAGTTTGTATATGTAAAGGAACATAAAGTACTCATTGGTCATGCTTAACGTATTTTGTAATGATTGAAATGCTACTTTTGTTTAAAAAAAAAGGAGTTCACGTATGTTGAAAATTGTCGGTCCCCATGAAGTCTTCTAGCCCACGTGTTTTGAAATTTGGATGACGAGTTAAGCGTTGTAGAGAAGGGCTTTTTTTTTTTTTTTTTTTTTTTTTTTTTTATAACGGGTTTGTTTCATTTGCATCAAAACATGAAAATTTTGGACTTTGAAAGTTCTTGTGAAAACGTCGACCCTTAGAAAAGAAATTTAGTAAAAGAACTTAGTGATTGTTTAAAAATAATTTTAACAAAGGATTTATTGATGTTGGAAAGAGTATTTGGTAAACGATCATATAACATCTATGAGGTCTTATAAGTAATTGAGAAAGGTTAGTTTGATTTCGATTAAGAGTGGAAGTCTCTAGTATGATGATATAATGTGAACGTGTTTCAGTTAATAAATCAGATGTGAAGTTCATGGGCAAGAGATTCATTAGACCGATTAAATTGATAGGTAGCATTTCGTAAGGTTTGGAAATTCGTGTAGTAAAACGGTAAAGACATGATTAAGAATCTCGTGTATATGATTTGAGTGAAAATGGATGGTAGAATAAGAAGTACGTTTGATAAACAATGTATTTTGAAATCGGTATAAGTAGGTATTTTGAATAATGATAAATGATTTAGGTATAAAACATGATCGGGTTTGCATAATAAAATGTTTTGAAAGATAAGTTTTGGGTAACGGTCACCTAAGTAAGGGAATCACCCCTAACTCGTTGGTGAAGTCGTTTTAAGGGAAGAGGGGTGGAGTCAATCGTCAAGGTAAGGAAGTCACTCCAATCTCGATGATACATCTCCACTAGTTGTTACAAGGAATATGAATTTAAATTATATGAAAATCATGCGTATATAAGTGCATCGAAAAGGTTCGATATGTTGTGCGTGTGAAAAGAGAAATCAAAGGTAAACTCGAGGTTGAAAGATTGCATCGTATAAAATGAACAATAGAAACACATGTTTGACCAAAGTTTGGAGTGTTCCAAAACGGAACTTTGACTAACCAAAGTGGTCGAAAAGTCTTTTGAATTTGAGGAGCATGTTTTGGCCTAATAGGTAAAATACTCTCGCCGACAAGTCGGTTAACGGTATTTACCCTTCCGGTTACTACATGTCCCAAATCAATCGAAATTTCGAGACTTGGCGGGATTTATGAAAAAAATGCCAAGGAGTGGAACTAGTCGACAAGGTGCGGGTTTCACCCATAACTTGACGATTTCGTATCCTAAGTGTGGTTGGTACTCGTCAGGTCAAAATTTAATTTCGACGTGTTGACGAGGGTCCACTAGAACTTGAAATTTGAGATTTACCATTAAGATGTGGATTTCACTCCTAGCTTAATCGCGATATCTCGTGTAAAAAAAAGAATAGGTAGATTGAGAGTCGTTCACCAAATTGTGGGTTTCACGCCTATTTTGGTGAATTCGTCTCATTTGTACAATATGAGTGTTGTCGGATTTAGAATAATCGAGTAAAATGCATGAGGGAAGTGTATGTCGAAGGAGATACACAAACAAGTATAAACACATAAGAAAGCATATCAAGGATGATACTTAAATAATGAAATAAAACAAGTATTAACACATAGAGAAATATGTCAAGAATAACACATAAAGAATCGAACAACGAAACAAGTGTTAACACATAATAAAACAAGCATTAATGCGTAAGAATAACATGTCGAATATTACACATGAGTAACATACATGTTTAAAAGAGCATATATAAGTAACAAATAAAGTATCATGTAGTAGTCCAAGCAAAGCATACGAATAAGGTTCTAAAACTATAGACTAGGCTAAATCATTCCTACTTTTCCTAATTCCCTATAGTTATGGCTCTGATACCAATCTGTCACACCCCAACCAATGGCGGAAACATCGGGATGAGACGAAGTGTGAAGATTGCTAGAGACATCATAACGCTATTTGTGACAATATTTAGAAAATCCAAATTTCATTTCATTTCATAACTTCAAATAGTCAACATTACAAGAAATTCAAATACAACAAGTTTAACTAAACAACATGATAACATAACAAAATTTGATACAACATATTAAACCCTAACGTCTATATGTGTATCTAGGCATCAACGCTATTTCTTTTCTTAGCATCGTCCTCATCAACCTGTAACATGTTTAAAATAATTCAATGCAAAAGCAAAGGCGAGTATACAAGTTTGGTACATACATAGCATAAGATAAAAATGTGAACAATTCCTCATAGCAAGCATGCGATTCAAGATAAACATTAAATATGGCATGTGTATAACATATCAAACCAAGAAAACGCAACTTGCTCATGACATAACCAAAGTTTCAGTAGAGGCGGGTCGTTAATCCTATAGCGCTACATATGTCAAGGTTTGGCTCGTACGAAGTTAATGATAAGTTCAACACATAAGAATCACCCAAATTTAAAGTATCAAGCCATCACATATACAAGCATGTTATAGGAATGTTCATGTGTTTAGACAAAAGTTCTTGTGTAAGTTTCAATAAGTAAACATGTTACGCCCCAAAAGTGGTAAAAGTAAAAAGGGGATAAGTACGAGTATACTCACAAAGTTTGCATATGTTTTCCGATTATCCAATTGTTGACGAGTAGAGATTTAGAGTCCGAATGTATAAGGGTTAAGGTTCAAGTATGTTTAGAGTCGAGATTCGGTGTTTAAAACAACATAAAAATAAGATATGAGAATAACATGGAAAATAATCATTTAGTACATATGATGCTTGTTCTTGACACTAGGAAACTCGAAGGAGTTTAGATGTTTTCATGGAACAAGGTTCCATTAGAATCGTGACAAGTTATCATAGTCTAGGATGATGTAATCTAGTACCCCGACATATGAACACTAGTTCATCATCAAAGATTCGATTATTCGAATAATATATTTAGGTTATATAATATATGTCCAATAGTTCAAGCATGAGGTAGAAGATTAAAATCTTCATTTTGGTACCTCTAAATGTCATAGAAGTCATGTAGGAGGTAGGAAGATCAAGTCTTCCATTTAGGCACCTCTATGTGTTCACCACTACACTTGATGTAAAAAAAACAACCAAGGAGGGTCATGAACATACAATAAAGAATAAGAAATATACACACTAACTAAGAGAAATCATCAAATCATGTGAGGATTGTATGTTGTGACAACCCAAGTTGTTCCATAATCACTCATGTATCAAAGACAAAGTTTGACATGACTTGTGGGTTAAAAACCCTAAACAAAACACCAAGTTTATGAGGTTTAATCCTCTGATTTTAAATGTCTCAACCTTGTTTTTAAGCTTAACCAACCATGAGATAAGTTGTAAGCATTAGGACATAGGTATGAGATGTGTTAGACACAAGTTGCATAGGTTTAAACAAGTTTTTGATGAACATAAAAACAAACAGAAAGTTTATGGACTATTTCGGGGCATTTCCAGGTCTGATTTCTCCAAGGAGAAGTCTAGGAATCGAACCCCATGATTATACAAGCAAGTAGGAAAAAGAATCGAGTGAATCGGATAAGAATTGAGTGAGTTATGCTCATTTTCGTGAAGGGGTGTCAATCTACTCGAACCCTTGCTTTCAGCTACGGTTTGGTGGATGTTTTGTGAGTTTTTAGGGTTGCAAAAGTGGTAGGGAGGCTGGTTATATGTGGTATTTATAGGGGGAAGGATTAGGGTTTCAATGGGTTGGGCTTTGGAAGTGTTTAGAAGGGGTTACACCTTGAAACTAGCCCACAAAACCCAACTATATGGGGCTGAATTTTGCTGAATTGGGCTGCCATATTTCTTTATTTTTTTTTTATTTTTTTAAAACATTATAATGAGTAATTTTGTTAATTAAGTTGTGTAATAATATGCAACAATGTTTCCCCTAACTTGTAACAAGGTGAAATATGAAATAAAACATGATTTAACTAGGTAAAAAGTGTAATGTACAAGTTTTATTTACGAAGCAAGTCCCGTATTTTACAACGATTACGATGAAAGAATGGTTATAAGAACACAAGATTTCCAAAGATAGAATTTCACGTAAGGTTTCTAAATGTAGGATGTTTGAAAACGCAGGGCGTTACATCGTGCAACAAAATAATACTGGAAACCCATTAAGTTGGGACACCATCAAAAATATAAGAATTTCCAATACGTTACCATAAACTACTAACGCCAGTAAGAAGCTGGTAAAGTTAATGCACAAGAAAACACATGAAACTTAAATTATACATCCACAGATGTCGAAGTTTATCACACACGACTTCCAAAGGCAAGATCTTTGAAAAATATAAATTAGGCACGATGATACCTACACTAATTCCATCAGTAAAAGAATTCCTAAATCAAAAATCGGCACTTTGCCACATGATCTTACAAACGATCAAAATGTCGCTGAGGTACGTTGGAACAATATTTCACAAACATCGGTGCATAGTCTAACCTGAGTCATAATTATTAGCACTACAAAAGAAGTCATATATTTTTGCAAATCCCTGATTTCATTTCACTTCATTCGACATTCTCTGATAATGTTATTTAACAAATAGTTATCACACGAAATTTCAGATAAGAAGTTCTTATATTTCTTTCGTTGCAATTCTAACTTCTGCCTATAATAAGTTGACTTTCGTGTTCTTTTAATGGTCATCATACCATAAAGAATTCTTTCATAATAGCAAATATTGATCCATTTCGTTCTTGTGTAAATCCACACGATACACATGCACTATTTGTTGCGCATGTGGTTCATTTGAGTTATAAGACCCTAGGAAGGCATCCTTTCAATTTGTTGTTTTATCAAAAGTTCAAATATCGTTCCGCTATACTTGATCTTTGCGTTGTAAACCGCGTTTTTACCAAGCAATGACTCTTTAATATCGAATCAATGAATTTATTGAAAAACTCGATTTTCTTTTGAAAGGGAAACATGGTTTCTTTGTGATCATGTTTGAACTTTCTTATTAAAACTCGTTTTATCCAAACCCAGTTAACTTGCTCGCAATACGTACTCAATTCAAAGTCCCATATGATGGATTGAAACCATCATATTCAAAATAATCCTAACAAGCACTTCAATTCTCTTAAAACCATAATATGCTTGTTTAGTCTTCTAATTCATCAAATCATCTCTTTGATCACGATCACTTTGTGATGACATTTTCACAAAATTAAAGATTACGCTAATCTAAGATTTAATTATTTATTTATATTGAATCCGCTTTATTGATTTATTTTATAAAAGCAATCTTAACACAATTATGTGCTATAATAATGCTCCACCATTTCATGTCCTAAATTCCGTAGTCCTTACAACCAATCGAGCCTTTCGTGATATTTCTTACCTTTCATTAATCGAAAAACATTGTATAAACTTAATTGATTATATATAGAAACTTACAATATAGTATTTCTGTAATTAAAAAATTTTGTTAAAACCATTAAGGTAAAGAAATTATATTTTTACGTATAAAATTTTGTTTAAAGTATATTCTCATTTAAGTTTATGCATTTATTATTGGTAATTAATATTAGTTTTATTATTAGTAATAATATATTAATAATAATAGTGTTAGTATTATTTTCAGATACTAAAGTTATTATCAGGGGCATGTATTGAATAGCCTAGCCTTAGTTAGGCATGGACTGGCCACCTATGCTTAAACAAGGCAGCACTAACCAATATCCGCCGTGATAATGACTAGTTAATTAAGTCATCATACTTATTTAGTAAATTTTAATTATATATAAAAATATTTTACTTTGTACTAAAAAGAAAAGACATATTTTTATAAAACAATACCAGAATTAGAGGGACGAATAAAAATATACAAATAATTATGTATCACATATTTTGTGATAACTATGTACTATAACACTCTAGCAAGAAAATAACCATGTAAGAATAATATAGTAGTCAGCGACTACATTGGGTTAGAAGAACATTGTAATACATAAAGAATCGTCACCATAACATTTGTAACTACATTTTACAACGCTATATGGTTTCAAAATAAAAATAAGTAATCACATAGAATTGACCCAGTGTTATATAAAATATTTTACAAATACTTTTACCCCTTTTATTCACAACTTTCATTTAAAAGTTATAAATAATAGTGAATCTTTTACAAAATCATAATACTAAAATATTTTGTAAATGTAATAACTTCACTACAGTATTTTGTAATCTATATTACATAATAAATATAAGTTATTTTACATAGTATAATAAATACTAAAATAATATTTATTTGAAAGTAGTAACCATTTACATATAGTAAAAAAATGCGAAACAAATAATATATATTACATTGGCTTTACAAAATATAATATAATGGTTAGTCATGTCAAAACAACTTATTTTTATTATATTTCCATCTCTAGGACATAGCATGAAAAATATAGTCACTAATAGTAGGTACTATCACATTATTTCACCATTTAAAACAATTTGGAACTCTAATACACTAACTCTATTGTCCTTTGGTGTATCTTTGCAATTCACTCATCTCAACACATTGAATTTCTCATATCATAATTTACTGTTTGAAAAATCATTTTTATGCTTTTATTTCCTTTTGAACCCGTCAATTCTAAGTCTTCCTTAGGTACCAATCAAGGTAAGTCTTCTTCTGACAAAGAATTTTACCAATTCCAAAAAAAAAAAAAAAAAAAATTCTTCACATTCATTTTAAGAATCTATAGATCATATATCTTTTGGCTTAAACCCAATCACCTTGAAAAACTATACCATTTCATCTCATTCGTTTGAACATCTCATCTTTTGAAATATCTAGATTCGCTTCCTTGAAACTCACAATTTCGAAAACGGTGAATTTATTCGGTCATCATTATTGAATTCTTTCAAATCATTACAAACACCTTGTAGCATCCGAATAGAGCTGTAGCCTGTGTTAAACCCTATTCATGAGTCATTCGTTTGATTTGTCATATTCTTGGTACAATTATGTACTCAGATTACAATACACTAAATCCTGTTATCTATTACCATTTAAGTAAACAATATTGATTTTCGGATAATCATTAACAAATCATTTTTATTTTTAAAATGTCCATACCCCTCAAAATATCTTTTGATTCCATTCAACGCTACATTATTCCTCTTAATTAAAAGAAGAAACATAACCCCAAGAAAATATCATAGTTCAAATCTCGAGGACGAGATTTTTTTTTAAGGTGGGGAGGATGTAACAACCCTCACTAAAAAATTAATATTTAGTATGATAATTATGCAATAAGGAAACCCTAATTAAGTCTAGTATGATTAATTAATCAGTTAATCAATATTAATTAAGCTAACAAGATTAATTAAGCTAAGTAAGGTCTATTAAAAATAGATATATATGAGGTCGTATAAGAACGTTTAATATTAATAATAAAATATATTATTTTTTTTCCTTACTCCGTTTTTAATGAAACTTAGGTTAAAATGTAGATAAAAATATGCTCGTTCTAAAGACATATTCGTCATTTTATAAAACGTTATATTTTAAAAGTTATACAAGAAAAACGAGTTAAGCAGCTGAAATAAAATAACTAAGCTAGCTAGCTAGCACGTCAAGCTAGCTAGCAAGCACGTCACTTGAGTCCCAGGAATTGAGCTGCCTGCTTGCTTGCTATAAATAAGAAGCTTAGGATTCATTTTTCTTTGCTCATTTCTCTTCTTCTTCTCTCTATACGTTGGTGTTCTAACCAATAATCACTCGATCGCTATTACGATTCAGTTTCCGAGCGATCAATATATCCAAAGAATGTTTAAGTGCCGCCCACATTGGGTTATGCTTTGTCGTTGTCGATAATTCGATAATGAGTTGAAGCATTGTACTTTGTCGTTGTCGATAATTCGATAATGAGTTGAAGTACTATACTTTGTCGTTTGTCGTTAATACGATAAATGAGTTGAAGTATTGCACTTTGACATTCATTGTGAGAATTTGATCTCGTGAATTATCGTAAAAGCTGTATTGATCATTAACCCGGTTTTTATGAAATTCGTTAAGGTTCGAATCTCATGACTACCGTTAGGGTTTGATTTGGGTTTTACACCAATACGTATTCTATTCTGTTAAACTACCAAAAACACTCCCAACTACACCCTTACAATCAAACAAACTATTAAATCATCAGAAGATCCAGAATAATAAAGTACATGCTTAATTATCGGGAAAAGTAGAATCAAGAAGTTTGTTAATTCAATCCTGCATGCTGATTTGTGAGTTATTCTCTTTTTATAAATTCTTTTATCACAGTTTGTGACTATTTACAATACTCCAAATTATTTTCAGAATTATAACTTACAGTGATTAAGTTTATGTGAATCACCAAATTACAGCCAGTATGTGGGGTATTGTGCACATTACTTGATAATCTTCACCATTGGGGCAGCCATTGGGTGATATGACCATAATCACAGACACCATTGGACATATGGGCCAATGGGTCGAGTGGTAAAGTACTGTGGGTAGTTGGTTGATATCAGAAACATTGTAAAAGATCTTAACACTGTGAATTATAACAAATGTGTCGTTTTCAGTAAAATGAATAATTCACTCAGTATTTCCCGCTGACAAAATCTTTTTAAAACGCGTTTCAGGTAATTACAATAGATTGGAGTAAGGATTGGATCCGACACTGAAGGACTTCAAGAAGTGGCTTATTTTCAAATTAAGAAATATTGTTTTTATTAAAAGCTACCTTTGTAAAACATGGAATTTATTCCATCTTTTTAAATAAAATCCGGTGTTTCTAAACTCTGATATTTTTCCTAACTCACGGTCCTGATGAAATTTCCGCTGCAATGTTTTTAAAATAATCACCGGTACCACTGGACTGCTCACGGCACCGATTCCGGCTAGATGGGGTCAGGGGGTCGTGACATAACGTTAACTCGTTTGATACATTATATAACCCTAAAGAAAGTAACTTCGGGTACCATTCATTGAATAACTTAGTAGTTGTGTCTTTTCACATTACACCTTTTAAATAATACCCTTAAATTAATAAACGCACGGGTTGACATTAACTCGTTACTTTAACAAAACCTAATAAAAATAATTTTATATTATCTAGGTTTTGTTCTTTCTTTAATGCTTTTATCTTATTTAACTACTTTATTACCATTTGAAAAAAGTACACCGTTGGTCCTTGTGGTTTCTGCCAAATTTCAGTATCTAACGTTCTAATTTGTCACAATATTGAGTATTAAAGCCAAACCTTGTTAACTTTTTTGTTAAATTTTACTAAAATGACTAAAATGCCCTTTAATAATTAAAGATTTTAGTCATTTTGTAAAACTTAGAAGCCGCAGGGACTATATGTATTAAATAACCAAACTTGTTAAATCAAACAAAAAGAAAACCCGCCTATCAGGGGGTCTTCTGCGGCAAAGTCGTCGGATTCCGACCATATCGAATCAGCAAAATTTGTCTGTTTAACTCGTTTTTTTCGTTAATGTTTATCACTTTCATAATCAAAACTATCAACTCATTTGTGTCACGTATAAACTGCAAATTATGCTTATCCGCTACCCGTTTAACTTCGAAATTCCCATTATCCTCCCGATCCGTTATATTTTTAATTCTAGTATAAATAAAAGCCTGGTTTATTGTTTGGATTAACTTAAAAAGTTTATTTTACTTTTTTTTTTTGAACGGCAAATTTGGATCACTGACGGACCACTGGAGTATTATCGTGCCACCAGCAGAACCACCCGATCATATCCATCTCCACTAGGCAATATAATGCCTATACACCAATTCAGGAGGAAACCCAATAAATCTGGGAAAAACCCCTTTGTGGGAATCGAACCCATGACCTAATGGTCATAGGCCTTATCTCACCACCAAGATACCACTAGGCTATAATGCCATGGGTAAAAAGTTTATTTTACTAGTATACTATTTATAAACTCAAACTTCAAATCCATTTAATTTTATAAAAAAATATAAATAAAACAGAAGACATTACTTTAAATTATTTTGGTCAAATATAATTAATTGAAAAATATCATCTCTAGTTATGAAAGGGCATTTTAGTCATTTTAGCAAGACTTAACAAAAAAAATTAACAAACTTTGGACATAGTACTTAACATTGTGACAATGTTTGGTCTTAGTATTAAACATTGTGACAAATTAGAATGTTAATACCTGTTTTTAAAACAAAAAAACTATTAGTACCCGACATTGAAATTTGACAGAAACCACAAGGACCAACGGTGTAATTTTTTCTTACCATTTCTATGTAATAAATTATTTAATCTGATGTAGAGACGTATTATTTTATAGTTTGGGTGGGAATTTGTTTGTTCGTTACATGCATAAGAAAAACTTAAAACAAATATTTTGATTGATAAAAACGCCTAGCTTATCATTTAGCAAGTTCAAATCGTTATAGGATTAGTACATCAACCGAAAAAAAAGGTAGCGAATACACAGTTCGTATAAGTAAATACTACAATGCGACTGCCCGACCAATAAAAAGGTACTGCCACTGTTAATGCAAATAGCAAATACAATGTAAAATGTTTTTGATCCCTATATGAATTAATTATAATATATGGTTCCTAGAACAAAAGCAGTGATAAAGTTAGATAACAGTGAGGTTTAAACTGGTTTTGGTTCTACGTTAATATATTACGATGAGAGAAAAAAGTTATCAAGTCGAGATGGCCGAGTTGGTCTAAGGCGCCAGATTAAGGTTCTGGTCCGAAAGGGCGTGGGTTCAAATCCCACTCTCGACAAATATTGCTTTTTTAATCAAACGCTTTACCAGCTCACATCATTTTTTCCTTTCTTCATTTCTTTTAACTTACCACCACCATGTAACGTCTATATTCATACAATACTTGATACAATTAGGTAGACTATCTCAAAATGAGTTCTAGCTTCACCTCGTTTAGTTTAAGAGTTTGGCTAAAAGACAATTAAAGAGTTTCTCAAAATGTGATGTTTTTGACATGTTGGTCTATTTGGAAGACGCGAAACAACCTTATTTTCAATCAAAAAATCCAAACGTTATGCCGGAGATGAAGGCTATGGGATTTTTTTAGGGTCAAAAATAGATCCAAGAGGTTATGTTTAGATTCAATTAGGACAATTTTTTCAAACGATTGTGATTTCAAACAACTCTAATGTATAATCGTTTGCAACCCCAATTACATATACACATATACCTTAAGTCACATGTTTGGTTGAATAACAAAATTGTTGCTGTTATCTGAGTATCCAATTTCCGGCTTTAAACACGAAGAGTAACCCCAACCCCAATTCAAGTCACATGTTTAGAAACGACCTCTCCATAAAAAAATTCTAGGCTCGCCACTGTCTTTACCTACACATCAAACAATCCTACAAAATTTCAAACTTATCTTAACCAACTTAAACCATCATTTTTCTTTCTCATATAACAAACACAAAACTACAACCTTTATTTCATCATTAAACAACACCTAAACACAAAACAAAAATACACAAACACTAACAAAATGTTGGACTCTCTTTCGCCGAAGGCGGTATTCTAAAATGCCATAGCCTATTCTCAGCCGTGACCAAATAATTCTTACACAAAAACTCTTCCGCATACTCCTTCTCCACCTTCCTATTAACATCATGCACAAACACATGTGTATCCCCCCCTCTTTCTCTCCGTCTAGCCATCACTGCAGCCGAAAATATCGCCATCATCCTCCCTGGTGCCTCACCATAATACCCCTTCGGCCCATCGATAATAATCGCATCCCATTCCCTCTTATACACCTCTTCGGGTAAGTTGCTCAACGCTAACTTGCACCGTGTGTTCCCTTTAAGGTACACTTGTGTAGGGAGACACTTTGGGGATGTTTTGTACGAGGTTAAAAGATAGTCAGCATCAGATAACTGAGTGTCGTAGGATATGTGGTGCACGCGCAGAGAAGGCGCGTCGTTTAGGGTTTTATGGACTGAGTTAAGATCATCTTCGAGGAATAAAGTAGTGCCACGTGGATTAAGTGAGGCCCACATGACGGATTCGTGACCGATCCCGAAAACTAGGAGGTTGCATGGGGCTAGGGTTTGGAGGACGTCGACGGCGACTTTGATTTCCGGGAGGGTTTGTTGGGCGGTGGTGCGGGTGGTGGCGTAGTGGAGGATGGCGGAGATGTGGGTGGTGGGGGGTTGTTTGGGGTTGGGTTGGGAGTGGGAGTTGACGAATGTGCAGAGGATGGAAGTGGGGTTTGTGCCGCCGGTGCGGTGGAGGCTGGTGATGGTGAGGCCGCCGGTGATTATGACGACGATGAGGATGGTGAAGAATAGTGGTTTCTCGGAGATGATGATGCGATTTCTCATTGTTTTAAGGAAGAGTTACGATTGATTGGTGTTGTTGTGTAAGAAGTGGGAGAGGTGAGGTTAATTAGGGTTTGATTGAGTAATATATAAGATTGATTATATTACCCCCAATCGTGATTTGTTATTGTATTTTTTTGTATCAACATATGTAGAAAATAATTTATACGATTAACAACTTTACAATTATGAAAATTACAAAGATTGATAGTGAGTGTGTTGGAGCTTAGAAGTGACAACTTTACAATTATGAAAATTACAAAGATTGATAGTGAGTGTGTTGGAGCTTAGAAGTGTGAGTGTGGGTTTGGGTTTGGTCATTTTGTCCAAAAGTTATATTCATACTCTTGTGTAACATGTTAGGTCCTTGGAGTGAATCGAGTGTTTGTATGTAGGGAAAAATTGTCACACATGAGGGTGTTTTATTCTAATTTCCATGTCTATTTTCAACCTCTGTATCACTCATGATCCATTTATGTGTCTTGGATCTATGTTCCCACCTTCTATTCATTGTTGTCCTCATTCCACGTACCTAAATCATACTTTTGTCGTCGAAAATTTATGTAAATCCATCATAACAAAGGGAGATTTAGCAAAGAGATTGGTCACGTTAGGGGAATGTACGCATATATGTAAGAATATATTCGTATTATATATATGATACGGTAATTATTCAATGGATGTAATTACCCTGCTAGATAAACATACGGTTTCCTTTGCATGTATATAAAGAGATTAGTAGAGAGCATTTAAAGGTTACACAATCATCAACATCAACACCAATTCGTCCCCCCCCCCCTCTCTAAATCGTGATCTTCACGATCACCTTATCCAACTTAACTATACACCCTAAATGAAAACTCAATCAGTTAGGAACATGTTTACCTCTATGTCTGTAATATCAGGATTATCAGGTATACACGTTCTACGTTCTTGTTTCTGTTATGTTTTAGTAAAGAATTGCTCAAAGCATATGCTTTGAAAATATGCTTATGTTTGTTGAGTAAAATGTAATAATGGAACTTCCTTATACCCCTGACTGTTTGCTTCTCTTTTATTCATAGATAGTAACTCAAACTTGTTTTCTCTCATGATTCATCATGGAGAAAGTATGCTTATGACATGGTTAATTTTTTTGTAGATTTCCTAGATTTTGCTTAAAATTTAGCGCACGACGTTGATTTCATAATGCAAGATTTGTTTAAAGAGGGGAAACCAAAATCTTATCATTTTCAAGTAACTAGAAAAATGATTTAGATCTTGGTTCGATCATAATGTAATGACTGGTTAGTATCGGTGAATTCGTTAGTAATAAGGTTATCAAAGTATTAAACATGAAAAAGCATAGTTGAAGAATTCACTTCACCATGATCTTTTAAAGTTGTATTAAGGAACTAGAAGAGATGGGTCCTCAAAATGTGAGGCAACGTCTTGTTAAAAAAACACATTTGTTCACAAGCATTGTTCAAAGAAGTTTTGAAATCATATGTAGTTTGTGAGGGATCTAATTATCGTCAACCAAAAAACTTTATTAGATTAGGTCTAAAGGATATAACATGTTAAAAACTAGTAAATATAAAAGACAGAATCCGTAATTTCTTTAGGTAATTTACTCATTATTCATACCCAAACCCCCTTCAAATATCCATAACCAAACACCCTCTGAAAGGTATCCATTACCCAAACACCCTTCAAATGTCCATAACCAAACACCCTCTAATAGGTATCCGGTATAAGACGGTCTTCCATAGTTACCGTAGAGCAGCATGTTGGTTCAGTTCTGTGCATGAAGGAAAACAATACAAATCATACCTGTCACAGCAGATAGTGCAGAGGAGAATCCAGTAATAGAGTTCGACATGCCTGTCATCTTGATCTGGTTCCTCCTTAGGGTGCTGACTGATGATGGGGACTTAGAGAACCGAAAAGGGGTATCGGTTATGGAGAGGAGGTTTCGTGATGATGTTATGGCTTATGGGGTCTGTGAATTGTGAAACTGAGTAACCCTTAAACCTCCACATAACTCTCCTTATATAAGCACCCAGGAGGAAACCTAATTAGTTACTAAGGGTAATATGGTCCATCAACAATTACCAACTAATTAAATAATAGGTTCTAATATATTTTGATCTCTATAATGTAAATGATTATGATGGCTATAGATTAAATATTAATACGTAATATATTTAATCTTACATTCTCCCACTTAGCCGAGTAATCATTTACTATGAGTATTAGATAAGCCTGATCAGGAGTTAACACTCATTTTAGCCTTAAACAAGTACTATAGCAGAAAAATACAGCCGTTGAATCATTATGCGACTCAGGACCCCCATTAATCATACTATAGCCTTAATTTAAAACCTAATCATCATGATCAAAATACGCGTAAGCCCTTTGTTTGATTTGTAACTTTTATTTGTCTATATGCCATTATACCGGTTGAACATATTCTAACAGACATACAAAATCAAACTTGAGGAAAATTAACTAATACTTAGTCATTCATAGTACGATATGCGGTTGCGCATGGCCATTAATTAATACCCGTCTATGAGCTCTCTTAATAAGACTTATGGGTAATAGCCCTTCAGTTATAGGATCCTTAAGCATATCATGAATGTATTCGATACAAAACTTAGTTTCCTCAATTCGTTCATAAACGAATAATTAATTGCGTATCGAAACTTAATGCAGCACCTCTTGAACTGTTACTGTTCAAGGAGTTATGGTGGCTGACTTTATCACACTAATTCTTCAAAACATTATATGGAGTTAATAAACTTATGAGTCCACTGATTAAATTTCCAACAACATTTAGTGACCATGTTATGTCGTTATAACTTAGGTTGTTAATATCAGTGCATTATGACTCCTCCATGAAATAGGTTTTGTCTGCTGACATAAAGATATACCCGAAACTGCATTTTATAATCTTTGAATATCTCAAAGTTAAAGTAATAAACTGGTTTTAATTCTCACTTCTTCTTTAAATTGTAGTCTCTCGTTTCTTTTAAAGATATTGTAATACTCCATTAGATGCTACACATTAATCTAGACATATCTAGTGTGTTGCAATATGAGTAATATCTAAACGAGTATAGACTTAAACTTACATAAGGCTTCTAATTAATGAAGCATAAATAAATAATCTCATTTATCCTATTGTCCTCTAAAGGAGAGCAATATTGATTGTTACATATGTAAGGACCCATTTAATGTTAAACTTATGGAACGAAACTAATATCCCATTGGGTCTATCTCAGTATGTTATGATATCAATCACGTAAGAGATATCTCTGAGTTTTATTATATCAAAGTTTGTGTTAACAATGCTTTGACTTATGTAACATATGCTTGTCAAAGAATGTCATCTATATAGACAAGTTTATTTTAGTTGCTCCCACTCATCTTGAGGTAGGTACATTAATCCACTTGATTCTTGATGAAAATAATTACGTTAGCTTTTCATCACATGATGATGTTTGCATTAACCCATACATGGATATTATTGGCTTACAAACAAAGTGTTCTTTAACCTTCAGTTTGAAACTTTAGGTTGTTATCTAATGAACATGTAAATGTGTCAGCCATTTATTAGGGAAAATCGTTTTAATGTTCATCTAATGTAGCTTAAAACTATTATAATCTACTAGAACAGTGATGATCCTCAAAGAAAACTTTGATAATTTATCTCTTCCTAAGTATAACCTTTGACAATCAATCATGCTTCTTAGTGTCTTAACGCTTATATCAGGATTTGATTTATTTATGAACACTCTTAGGTAATTCAATCAAAACCCAAACGTTACACGAACACATAAAATCAGTTTTACTAGAAAAACTGTTTTATTCCATTTAGAAGATTGACTGACACTGATGGCTTAATTAGAAGAGATAGGATCAGTAAACATTTCCAAAATCCATTTCAACTTCAATTAGGGAGGTTGTGTAATCATCAAAGTTAGTAGGCTTTTAAACCTAGATGACCTCCTGAGTTGATTATTGGGTTCATTAGAAGTTTCTACTTAATCTGGATTAGCCCTTGGTTAGGTTGCTATCATTTTCATTCTAAGTTTGTAAGAGTTGGTGCAGTATAGTGTACAAGAGGTGTAATCGGAGTTAAATTCGGAGTGAATTTAACGACACTCTTCCCCCCGCCTCTTGTATTCCTTGCAAGTCATAATAAGGACTTTGACTGCTCCCACTAACCTTAGAAATCTTTAGGAACTCAGCATGCTTAGGGTCAATACTTAACGACCGACAAATTCTAATAGAGAAAACAAATTAATGACATTAGTCGTTGTAGTTTCTCTTGTTGAGGATTATGTTAGTTTAGGTAAGAAATCTAAGTGCGCCCACAATTAAGCAACAATGAAACTTTTGTAAGAGTAGCATTAGATTTAAAGAGATAAGGTTTGATTGAACAGTGTCGTGATGGAGCGATGTCTTGTACAAGAGGTGTGAATTTAATGACACTCTTCCCCACCTCTTGCAACTTTTGCAAGTTATTATTAAGACACTTAATGCTCCCACTGATCTTTAATATCTCTAGAATGCTACAAGAGAAGTTTCAATGAGCTACGTGACGTGGGAACCTATCACATATATGTTAGACTTTATTTGATTTCTTTAATGTCCAGATATCATAAGAAACTTGAAGGACATATTTAATAGAAATCTGATTAACTACATATATGAATAGAGTTCTTCTAAGACCGTAGGCCATATGCGACAAAATTTAGATACAAGTTAATAGTCTTTTAAATGATAAATAAATTATGTCTGAATATTCCATTTGGAATAAGTTCCACGAATGTCAATGAATGACTTATGATGGACCCATACTTATTCCTTAAGCCAAATAATATTTAGGGCTGTAACGTCATGATTTAAAATCACTTAAAATGAGATTAGATGAATAATCATCCTCATTAACCACGTCATGATTTCTCATGAATTTTGGTTCTAATGGATGAAATTTATAAGTCTCATTTTCCTTTTGTCAAATTCTCGTTAGCATGATGACAAAGGTTGTGAAAAATAAGGTATCATCTAGTTACATCTTGGTAATGTTTCTATCCAGATATTTAGAACAAATAAGAGGAGAGTTTAGGATAAGTGTGACTTTATGTTGACTATGCAAACCTCACAACCTTCATAACATTGCTTAATTATGATACTGTATTCTGATTAATCTCCAGAATATATAAGGTATCGAAAAGCGTTGTTGGAAGACTGTTCATTATGGTTCTTATAGTCTTAACATTTAATTTTGTCACTAACTCTCATGTTAGTTATTTGTCGAGTTCTGGTAAGGAAACGTATGGAACTAGAGTCAACTAATCATGTGTTAATTGGAATATTAAAATTATCAGACTTAAATATCATTAGTAAGTTTCTATCTAATTAATTTATCCAACTGTTCTTTAGAATAATGGATAGTCTCGTTGCTTATGCCTAGTCTAATGACATAATTATGCAGTGAGATTTTCCCTTGAAGAACCTTAACGTTGGGATTAACACTTGTAATTTGTCTATGGACTTTAGAACAATCCTCTCTTAAGGTTTTAGTGGTTGTAAGGTGAATAACATCTTATTTTCCAGTTTCAAACATTTATTTCTATGTACATATGTTGCTTATCAACACACTCGTTATACTTTGGTACTTTTGAGTGTTATAGCTGATTTATAATGCATCAAATTGTACAAATGAAGAAATAAAACTTAGTATGTAATGTACTGGAAAATGTACTTATTTCCATGCGTAAGCCCTTAACTTTACGGGTCATGGTATTGTACATTATAATATATTCACATATACCACTTAACCATATAATTTATAATTAGTTAAATAAAGACATGCACCTTAGGAGTTCTTGTAATTGTTCCACAATTATAGACTAGTCTTAGGAAAAACTTAATCTGGAATAACTTTAGTGATAGCAATTATGTTAGAGAGTTCTTGATTATCATAAGAGACATCATGTTCGATTTATCCTAATCATCATGCTCTACTTTTCTTCTGTAGTGCCTTATCAGAAGAGAGCAATAAGGTTATCGTGTCTTAAGAGATAATCAAGGATTTAATTTAAGAGCTAATTCTTATAGAAACTTTAAATAAAGCAAAACATTTTAGGCTTAGGAATTAGAGTGGATGAGATATAGATTTATAGAAGAAAAATTATAGTGAGTAAAATTATGGGTACTAAGAATAAGGCAGACAAAATGATCACAAAAATTAATTGAGGATCATTAATATAAGGATCATTATGTGAAGAGGTTGTGATACGTCTATTACTAACATCAAAATAATAGACTACTTAAAATTCTACTTAAACGAAGACAAAACAGCTTTGGCCAGAAGTGTAATCATTTAAGCATATGTGCAAAGTGGTTGTAACAAATCAGCTTTGGCCAGAAATTGAGACAAACACTTTAGTTATGCACTTGTTGAATATGCCATCTATGAATGAATTAGATCAGCTTTGGCCAGAAATAAAGACATTCATGCTTATGATGCACACACAACATAGCTTTTCGTAATACTTGGATGATAAGTAGATGCATCAAGTCAGCTTTGGCCAGAAATGATGCATCAGAAGCTCATTCAAGTAAAGCCATTTTGGTTTCTGTAAAACATTATTTGATCCTCATTAATTAACTAAATAATTACAAAAACCAATAATTTAATAGCAAACCACCCGTTAGCGCGGATCGAACTCCGCGGTGAGTTCGCTGGGGGTTGCGGGGGACAGCGTGCCCCCGCCCGGGGTTCGGGGCGGAGCCCCGAAAAAATTTTTTTCCTTAGTTCACATTTAAACAGCTTAAAATAATGAGATTTCGAGTCGCAACCACGATTTCGACTAATGACGTTATGGTTGCGAGTCGCAACTACGGTTTCGACTACTCACGTTATGGTTGCGAGTCGCAACCTCATGGTTGCGAGTGATGACGTTATGGTTGCGAGTAGCAACCTCATGGTTGCGAGTCATGACGTTATGGTTGCGAGTAGCAACCTCATGGTCTCGACTAATGACGTTATGGTTGCGAGTAGCAACCTCATGGTTGCGAGTAGCAACCTCATGGTTGCGAGTAGCAACCTCATGGTTGCGAGTAGCAACCTCGTGGTCTCGAGTAGCAACCTCATGGTTGCGAGTAGCAACCTCATGTTCTCGAAACTTCCTGTTACAGCTGTTAATTGTGATGACATAACTGAAAATTCGAAATCTAAGGGATTATGGGATATTATTTCCTGTTTTAAAGTGATCTAATTTTATCAACATATTTCGAAAATAATAACTGTTTATCTAATAACAGTTTCGAATAAAAATTAAAAGATAGAATTAGATCAATCATGGAAAAACACCCATTAATCCTAAATTATTCCAAATCATAACAGAATTTTCGAATTTTCACATGAACATGATGAACCCTAATCATAAAAAATAAAATTCTGGAACCCGAAACCTGAATTTTAATAGTTTTACTAAACAGATTTCGGCTAAAAATTATAATCCAGTTAATTCGGTGAACAAAACAATTAATCTTTTCATCGAAATCATGATTTCGAGTCGATTCTTATGACTCGAAACCGGCTGTTAAGGTCATACGGTTTTTTTAAAGAAAAATTCCGTTTTCCAAGTTTCAATCCCAGAATTATGGATACGAAAACAGAACTGACTAATCAACATATGCTCTGATACCACATGTTGGTTCAGTTCTGTGCATGAAGGAAAACAATACAAATCATACCTGTCACAGCAGATAGTGCAGAGGAGAATCCAGTAATAGAGTTCGACATGCCTGTCATCTTGATCTGGTTCCTCCTTAGGGTGCTGACTGATGATGGGGACTTAGAGAACCGAAAAGGGGTATCGGTTATGGAGAGGAGGTTTCGTGATGATGTTATGGCTTATGGGGTCTGTGAATTGTGAAACTGAGTAACCCTTAAACCTCCACATAACTCTCCTTATATAAGCACCCAGGAGGAAACCTAATTAGTTACTAAGGGTAATATGGTCCATCAACAATTACCAACTAATTAAATAATAGGTTCTAATATATTTTGATCTCTATAATGTAAATGATTATGATGGCTATAGATTAAATATTAATACGTAATATATTTAATCTTACACAGCAAACGTGGCAAGATCAGGGAATTTATCCACGAAAATACGTTGATGTTGATGAACGCACATACATAAAGGATAAGATACAACATAACCTTCACACTACTTGTAGCAACAGCTTCATCTTCCCCACTCCTCCTCCATTGAAGACAAACATTCTTCATTTTCGCCCAGTAAGAACACCAAACCCTAACCCTAACCCTAACTTGCTCTACCAGTAATTGCATCTTAAAACAACATTTGTTTTGCAGAATTATGGCGACAGCTGTTAGTTTCAATTTGATTGGGGCTTTCAAAGGCCTCTCGTTTGGTTCAAGCTCATCATCTTCTTTCTTAAAAGGAGAATTTGGATCTGTTCCTACGGCCCGTAAGGTTTCATTCTTACTGCCGGTGAAAACCCCGTTAACGATACAGAATGCGCACAAAAAAGGAGCTGGAAGTACCAAGAACGGTCGTGATTCACGAGGTCAGAGGCTCGGTGTTAAGATTTACGGTGACCAGGTTGCCAAGCCTGGTGCTATCATCATTCGACAACGAGGAACCAAGGTATTTCAGCTTTGATTACTTAAATTACTTTGCAATTGTGTGAAATTAGTTTAGAATTAAGCCCTAGATTCATTATACATCTGTAAAAAAGCACAGAACTGCTGAATAAAGTTTGCACTTTCATTAGAATTATTGGAACAAATGTGGAATTTCAGTGTGTAAAACTTAGTTTTATTAAATTTCTCATTTTCGTTCATAACTATGTGGTTAATTTGTCATTTGATTGAATTAGTCTCATAGTTGTCAATAGCGGTCGCCATAGAGAATAGCGTAGCGTATAGGGCGGAGTCGCTACAGGGTATGTAGCCATAATAGCGGGATTTCAGTTTATTTTTTTATTTTTTTTAAATATGAAATAGCTATTAAATATGGCTACAAAATAGCTGGATTTTAGGTTTTTGTTAAATATACATGTAAAATAGCGTATATACCAGGGTATTTTGATATAATATACATATAATTTTTTTTATAAATAGTGCCTGCTATTTATCGCTATTCGTTATGTAGCATATAGGTACCTTATCGCTATTTGTCTCTATTCGCCATAAACAACTATGATTAGTCTGGCTTATGTTAAACTGAATCAGGTTTCCATATGTGACTATGATAATATTTTGTAATTTCTTACAAGTTACATCAAACACTGAATTATAAACAAGTTATGTGGCTATAAGCCTATCATAGTTGGTTCAATTGACTGTTTGGATAATTGGATCTAGTTGCACATTACAGTATGTGTTCTGAAGTGTTTAGTTATGGGCCTTCTGGCAACTTGAATTTGGTGCACTGTATTAGATGTTTAGAAATGGGGAATTAAGCAAATCATACGTCATTTGGCGCCTTGGTGGTCGGTAATCAAGATTTTTTATGTCATTAATTTGCACGTTCTGTGCCTGTGCGAGTCATCTCGATTTGCTTCGAGCTTTAATGTAGTAAAACTGATATGAGACGTGTTACTATACTGCTCATTTGTTACTAGCAGTAGCTTATCGTTTTTTCATCAAAGTGAGTTTAAACTAGCTTAAGTTAATCTTTGTAGACCTTTGTATCACACGTTAGCTATGTATTTGTAAACATAAAACAATAGTTTCAGACTTTTGATTTCTTGTCAAAATTTACAGGTACATCCAGGTAAGAATGTAGGCATTGGTAAAGATCACACCATCTTTTCTCTTATTGATGGATTGGTCAAATTCGAGAAGTTTGGACCGGACAGGAAAAAGGTGAATTTTAATATCTGAAACACGAAGATTAACTGTTATAAGTTATAATCACTTTGATTTGACGTTTTTTTAAATGGATACAAAACAACAGGTGAGTGTTTACCCACGTGAAGTGCAGCCGGAAAACCCAAACAGTTATAGAAACAGGAAGAGAGAATCGTTCAGGTTACAACGTGAACGCCGAAAAGCACGAAAGGAGCTCAGGGAAGGCGGTGTTGCTGAGCCTCTGTTGGTGTTGGCTTCAGCCACTGATGTCACCGAAACGGCTGTTGAAAACCCTGATTGCTGATTCCCAGTACTGTTGAATATTGGATTCTTTCATATTTCGCAAGCATCACTTATTTTTGGTATGTTTTGTCAAGATGTTGCCTGTAAGTACTGAAATTCTTCTACCTTGAAGCAAAGCTTGGCATGTTAAGTTATGTATCTTTATACGCCTACATGTAAACGATAAATTTGTGGTTTGTTGTAGCTTTTTATGGTGACTGAAAACTATCTAAATACTCTAAATCTAGAGGGTATGAAAATGAGAAACCATTAATCTTTTCTGAAAGTTGAAAACCTATACTGCTTTCTTCTAACCATTTCGTCTATACAGTTAACTTGTAACTTTCGCCGACAGCCTAGACACAAAACTTTTTCCAAAATATAATAAGAATACCTAGAATGGTTAACAATTATAATCATTAGACGAGTATTAAAATTTTAAATACCACTTACAATTATGTGATTTTAATATAATTAATTGTATACCACGTTAATTCTACCCCTATTAAACACTGATCATATGAATAAAGCTAAAATTCTGAAGTCCAAAACAAAAGAAAAAAAAAGCCTTAGTTAAACTAACATTAGACGACTACCACCAGTAAGTGCTGAACGAGTAAGAGGTCTGAACCATTAAATGCTGAACCAGTAAGAAAGTCTGAACCATTAAGATCCTGTATAATGCTTAACCGTTCAGAGACAAATGTCTGACCAATTCAGATTAGAGGTCTTAACCATTCAGACTCTGTATAAATCTTAACCATTCAGAGGCAAATGTCTGAACCATTCAGACATCTGCTCGTGAAACAAACAGTCTAAACCATTAAATGCTAAACTAGGAAGAGGTCTGAACCATTAAGAATCTCATTAAAAGGTAAACAAACAGCCTCTTAGTTAAACTAACATTAGACGACTACCACATTGTAAATTGTTGTGTGTATATATAATATATATATATAACGGGTCAAATGGGTAATTTCATTGAACGGGTCAAGTGACCCTAGAAAGCCACGAAAACAGATCCAAAGCATCCCCTTCCAAGGGCATCGAGGCTCCGTCTGTCATCCGAAAATATTTCTCAGCTTTTAAGAACCACCCACAAGGATCCCCGCCACTAAAGGTAGGAAAATCGATTTATTGTAGGGAGAAATTATGGTGATTCCTCCATGAGGTGTCGCCATCATCAAATCGGCCGGAATCGCTACGAGATTTTGTTTTCTGAGAAAGAGTGTGCTTTCAAGGATGCTATATGTCATCCTTAAGAGATTCCATAGCTTCAAGGAGGGCGCCAATGGCTGCAAATTGGGCAGCGATGGGATCGGGGTCGGTGGTGCTCCGGGTGGAAGGTGCCATCATTTCCCGGCAATGGAACCACTGATAGAAACTGAAACTGAAATTAACTTCACTAAAAAGATTACAAAGGAAAACCTTGTTCGAGATGGGTAAATCTCCAATAACTTTAACAACTTCGATAAAAACAAGACGGAGAAAAATAACATAAAACATCAATACTTAAAACTAAGATATGTTGGGAACATTTGTCCCCACTTTCTGACTTCGTCGGTTACCCCGCACTTCCTAAATTAAAACTGACTTGGTCCCGGGTCAAAAGGTGGGGTCCGAAACTGATGTGGAGCAGGAACTAGATTGTTTGGGTTCGTAAATCGTATCAGTGTACCAACTCCAAGACTTTAGATGTTCACCATGCATGTCGAGTGAATGGCCAACAAGTTTGTTTCCCCATCACGCAACCTTCACACACCGACCAAGACGCTATCTTCGGTAAACCAGCGACCAACCCTTTGTCACTTAGTTTCTTCAAACTATGCTCATGAAGACGTCCGAAACGAAGATGCCATAATAGTGATTCCTCATTTACTGCAGCTAAAACAATATTACTAGACCTTGTTATGTAATTATGCTCATCGGAAATGTGTTGTTACCTGACATAGGGACTCTACAAGCAACTTTATCGGTTCTCTTGTGGGTCATGACACATTAGTTGATCAAAGACACCCTTGATAGACCTTTTGATTCTTCGATTTCAGTAACGACATGATCCCAACGAGGAGGAAGACTTCGAAGAACTTTTTCCACCACCAATTGATCGGAAACGTCCTCACCATAAGCTCTTTTTTATTAGCGTTCTTCATGACTATCGACAGAGAATCTGCAACCGTCTCACTTTCTTTCATTTGAAGAGTTGAAACTCCCAATAAACACACTATGGATCAGTGACATGGAAGCAAATTCTACTATCTGGATCGATGGCATGGCAACATACAATAACATCCAAATTGATGACCTAGACTTTAACTTCATGCATTAGACTCGTATTCCAACAGTAGCATACATCATTATTCCAATTAGATCATTGACCATCAAATTGACTCCATCTCCACTGCTGACTTTTTTTTATAGCATTCGAATTAACCATCCATTTTTCCTTTGACTACATTAGTTCCTAAAGAACACTGCACATCTGCTGAATTGATTATAAGGGTCAATAATGGACCAATGCTTATGATCAATAAACTTTTAAAGAAAGGGTATAAACCTAGCAAAATAACCAACTAAAAAGAGGCACAAAACATCAAAGATAAATTGAAACTTCTAAGGTAAAGGGTTGAATTTTGGATAATTATAAGTAATAAGTTTAGTTTTTTATAATATCAGAAGTAGTATTATATTTCTTACATATTTTTAAATTATTTTATTATCAAAGCTTAATTTGTCTCGGTATGCACTTTTGAGTCTGCCCTCGCTTTTGACTACCTAGTATTTTTGTGATAACATAGTTCCGTTATTTATCTATAAAATTCCAAAAACATGATAAAAAATTATGTTTATGGGGCGTGGTTTGAGTTAACTTAAGATTTACCACTTTTGACCCATGACCCAACATGCCAACCCATTTTACCATCTTTAATATTACCTGACCTGACTACCAACCAGATTATTCAAAAATCTAGAATCCTCTTGAACTCTTGATTTAGCTCAATGAAGTTATTAAGCTCAATAAACTGCACTTGTCCATGTTTACTAAGAAATAGTAAAACTAAGGAAAGCATATATTATATATAGGATTAATCAAACATCTAACCTCTCTTCAACAGCCACTTGGTTAGGAGGCACGGATATCTGCAACAGCAGGTGATGATGGTAGCGTGAAAAAAAGATTGCTTGGTTGTTATTAACCTTCATTACGTGGTCAAAAAGATTGCATGTAACGCCTTCTTATGTATTGCTTATACTGACATTTGTTTGGGGACGTCGAGCATCTCTCTAAAGCGAATTGCAGTCGGTAGGAGGTAGTTTTTGCACCATGCACGTATTTGAAACCAAATGACTTTTGCAAATACATTAGTTACATACTTACATGACAAATCTTATTTAATTTTCAACTCTACTGAACCCATAAATTTTTTTCAATCCCCTTGATTTCATATTCCTCTGAATCCCGTCCACATCAAACCATTTACCAGATTCAGCATAAATCATACTCAACAACGTATGGTTAGCAGCATTACCAGGTTCCGATTCTATAAACCGACTTAACAAAGTTTCAGCAACATCTAATCTTCCATGAGTTTTACAAGCCGACACCAAAGAGCTCATAATTTTGGGACTAGGCTTCATAGGCATTGTCCTCAATACTTCACTAGCTAATTCAATCTTTCCCGCCCTTCCAAGAAGATCAATATAGCAAGCATAGTGTTCCATATTTACTAATAAATTTTCATCCTTCACAACTTCAGAAAAAAGTTTATGTCCTTCTTCAACAAGCCCCGCATGGTTACATGCTGATAAAACGGCAAGCATAGTGATCGAATCATATTCTATTCCTTTTGCTTTCATTTCAGTAAATAGTTGTAAAGCTTGTTCGCCATAACCATGGACACCGTACGCGCTAATAAGCGCACTCCAAGAAACACGATCCGGTGTACCCGTTTCTTGAAACACGCGATGTGAGTCTTTCAAAGAGCCACATTTTGAGTACATACTGATAAGAGAGTTTGTAACAGGCAAGTCAGAATCAAAACCTGCTTTTAGCACATAGCTATGAATTCCACTTCCAAGGTTTATTGATGGTATACTAGTACAAGCGGTGAGAACCGCCAATAGGGTTACGTCGTTGGGCTGAATTCCCTCTTTTTGCATTCGGTTAAAGAGTGATATCGACTTTTCAGCATTTTGTTTATCCCGAGAGCAGCCTGCAATAACGGAACTCCAAAGCACGACGTCCTTTTGTGTTATAGTTTCAAATATTAGTTTTGCAAGAGGTAATGAATCAGCGTGCTGCGAATACAGGTGAACTAGAGATGATAACAGCCGTATATCCGAATCACACCCATGACGAAAAGCATACCCATGAATGCTGTATCCAAGATTAATGGCTCTTGACTCGACACATGCTGGTAAAACAGAAATTAGTGTCACTCTATTAGGCTTAATGCCTGCCAACTGCATTTGTCGAAGACAATCAAAAGCCTTCGAATAATCACAGATTCCAACATATCCCGCAATCATGGAAGTCCAAGAAAACTCATTTTTATTCACCATTCCATCAAAAACACGGATCGCATACAACGAATCTCCAGACCTCCAATACAAGTCCACAAGTGCAGTCGATAGAAACACCGACTTCACAAACCTCTCATCAACAACCGAAAGCGCATGAATCATTTTCCCCACCCTTGTACCCCCACACCGAGCAGCTACAGAAAGAACACTAGCAATCAACTCCGGTTTGGCTACAAACCTACATTCATACATCTCTTTAAACATCTCCAACGATTCCACGTAATACCCGTTTCGAGCTGAATGATTTATCATGGCACTCCATGATACACAGTCTCTTTGAGACATTTCATCGAACACCTTGTGGGCAGACTTAAAATCGTGAAGTTTACAGTAGAAGGATATGATTGAGTTTGAAAGTATGAGTTCTGAATGAAAGCCCAATTTGAGAGAGTGAGAATGAAGCTGAAGACCGAAGGCATAGTGGGTTTTACAGAGCGAACATGCTTTTATGAGTGAAGGAAGAATGGAGGTTAAATGGGGTTGATTTCGGTAGAGTTGAAAAGCTTCAACATGTCGTCTTTGTAAGATCAAATCTTTGATATTTGTGATAAGTTTGGAATCTGATTCAACTGAGGTGAATCTCTTCACCAGAATACTCATTGTCTCAAACAAATCTTTTGCATGAGATTGGTATCTTCAATATTTCAGTCTTGAGTTGATGTTATATTGAAGATTAAGGAATAAAAAAATATATAAAAACGTCCTGTGAACTCTTGGTCTAGTGGTAAATTGGCCAACCCTTACTAGCGGCACGGTCGGCACGGTCTCATGGCGGTCAAGGGTCGACCTTGGACATAACCCCGAGCAGGGTGAGTTTCCATTAACTTCTAGAATGCAGTATGGGCTTGTAAGCCATATATTATTCCATTGGTCAAGCCTAATTTAATGGAGCTAAGACATCACGATTAAACAAATCAGATTTCTGTGGACTGCCCTCACAATTTGGGAGTTAAGCCATCCTTTCCAACTCGCTTGTCGTGCTCAATAACGTAGTGTAATCAGTAAAACTTAATGGCGCCTATCGAGGATGACTGTAGATATCACTACAATGAGTACACTTGTGGAATTCACTGCTATGCAGGCCAAGCACAGTTAAGATCCATATTTTCCACACAAACATGTGTTCGCCCGACTGAGTGGTATTGGTAATGTAGTTCAACGGTTAATCATTGGCCAAAAGAAAAGAGAACGAAGCTTGAGAGGAATTCAGATTCAATTCATAATTTTTCATTCATGAACAACCCAATAAACAAACATGCCTATATAGGCTTACACGAGAGACAGATAAAAATTGTTAGCAATTAACAAACATGTCTACCTGTTGGCATTTCCCATTAACAACAAGACGTGCTTTGTAGCGAGCCGTTAGCATGATATTTACATGCAACGTATAACATGGGCATCCTTCGGTCGAGGCACTAATTCCCATGTTTCATTTTCTATTAAAGCTCGATACTCATCGGTCATAGCCGAGTGCCAGTTAGGGTCGTTAAGTGCAATATGGGGAGATTTGGGCATGGGGGAGATAGTCGGGGCAGTGTTAACGAGGAATGAGAGAGGTTGTTTGGATTTAATGCTGGCTTGTGAGCGGATGGTCATTGGATGTCGCAGGGAAGGGGTGGCGGTTTGGTAGGCTGTAGCGGGATGGAATGGGTTGGTGGCTTTGTGATTAGGTTGCTGAGTAGGCTGGGCAGGGGCTGTTTTGGTGTTTATAGGGGCAGTTGCAATAGGGGTGGGGACTGTTTCGGTTTTTATAGGCTGGGAAGTGGCTGTTTCGGTAGGGGTGGTGATAGTAGTAGCAGCGGTGTTGGTTGGGGCTGTTGTAGTGGATTGGTTACGTCTTTGATAGGTTACATGACGAGATAAAATGGTTTTTCCCATGGATGGGTCCAGACAACGAATACCCACAGTAGGTGCCGGGGGTATCCATAGAAAACACACAAAGTAGATTTAGGTGCTAGTTTGTGCGGTCTAGCACCTAAATCTTATATCATTTATCTTTGCGTGATTAAACATAAGGATGGGAAATAATCAATCTAGCAAAACAATAGAGTCACTATATGACATCAAGCATGTGGTACATACAATCATTCAATGAGGCACATTCAAGCGCATGTGAAAAGAACGATCACAAGATGTAAAAACTAAGATGAGTTCTCAACATTAAAGTATCAAATAACAAATCTCATTCTATTAGAACAGAAAACCAAAAAAGCTCCCTACAATACATCATGCTTCACTTTTTAAACGATTTTGCACATCCTCCATGCCCATGCATTCCTTAACACTTGCATGACCTGAAATGCCCAAAATTACACTTGTTAAATGCACGTTGTCAACCAAACCAGTATAAGAAGCATTGTCGATCCAACATAGCAGAGACACGATATTTAAAATGTCATAATCTAGCAAAGAACCTGAACACAAAACTTTAAATGTCACTTTGGATTTTGGAACACAAGGTGGTCATACACAATAAAACTGCAAGTCAATGTCCAAACTATTCCTTCCAAATACATCATATGCAAGCAACAATTTTCTTCACTAGAAAACAACTACACACACCCACTCATGCCTCTTATGCGAAATAAAAACCCGAGCGTCTAGTTTGTGCGCTTTAACCGGGCAACCAGATAACTCTAGGTGAAAGACAATTGCCAACAGAAATCACATATGTTATGACCCAATCAATAAAATGCAGAACAATATATAATACATCTACCATGTTATGACCCAATCAATATACTTATGTAATTCCTTCCTGCTAAACGATCCTGAGTTCTACAATCAAAATCCTTAGAAAGCTACCAACTTTACACAATTACACTCATGTCCCTCCACACCATGAGATCTTATGAAAATATGTAACACATATGTGATAAAAGACAGACATCATGTTACTAGCTATATACTATATATTACCTCTATTGAAACAAGTAAATTATGTTACTAATCAAGTTGACACTTAACAAAAGCCGATTTATATAATTAACAACTATCAAATCAAAATCAATCATTTGTAAATATACCTCTACACAGATCCCACAATGATATTGTTGATAGGGATGAAGATTAGCTTAACAAAAAACCCTACAAATCCCATCACCACGAAACCGATGGCCGTACGAACCGCTACCTTCGAGAATTCTGAAAACAATCAGATCAACAACAACAGATCAAGATCAGGAATTGAATCGAATAAACTAAAAGTGAAATCGTGTAGATTGTTGTACCTTTACGATCAGGCTTGTGGCATCTCTTGACTAGACGGTAGCTGTCCTTTGAGAACTCTCTCAATGGCTCGAAAACTGAATCTAAAGCATCCATTATCAATCAGATCTGCCTGCAGAGACAATAATTAGGGCTTTTCATTTCAGATGATGGTCACTTATACGCGTTGAACACAAAATCAATCCGCTCAGTTACGTATTGACCCTTATTGTTCAAATATGTACATTTATCATCCCTAGACATGTGGTTTTCAATTTTTCTTTAACAAGGGGTTTGCAACCTTCAACCTCTTTATTTTTTTAATGAGTATGAGAATTATCAAGTAGTAAAAAACGTGATTAGTAAATTAATAAATGGTGTAAACACATTTAACAAGACCAGTGAAAATGAACTGAAAACCTTAACTAAATGTGTCATTTCTTTAAACACTAACACAAACATGTTAAATAAGCAGATTACACGACACAACATGTTCAACACGGTGAAAAGTAACGCGGTCAATGACACGAATGACAAGAGATGAAATATGTAACATGGTTAAGTATAAACATTTCAATAACAAGACATGTTTAATAAGATTAAAAAGTAATAAGATACACATAAAATAAAAGTTTCCGCAAAATTGCAATACATTTTTAGTTATAATACGTATTTAATTATTTCGTAAACTAATAAAACTGCATTGTTTTGTAGATGGGTAATAGATGTATCGTGTCAACATATTAACATGTCTAACATGACAAATTAAAGGTGTTACGCGTGTCATAAACATGTAAACTAGATTAAACATGTTTAGACACGTTTGTTGACCCATTTATGTCCCGAACCCACATACCCAAATACTAACATGTTAAACTTTATACAGTCATGTGGTCTTAGTGGTTCGTGACATAAATTTCCAGACCAAGGCCTAGTATTAAAATTTTAAAGAATATTTTTCATTAGCTAGTCTATTTGATTCATTTACCTTTTCACTACAAAACAACAAATTTAAATATAGAAGGACTGAAACTGCTAATGTATAATAGTGAGAGACCTTTTTTGCAATACACCTTTTCTTTTTGGTTTTTTGGGAGGTTGGACGTGGAAGGGGGGTTTCGTCATCCTTTCCTCGCTGGCATCGCCTCATTGGCTAAATTCTCCACTAACCACATTAATGACCGCTGACTTGTTTTTTTTTTTTTTTTTTTTTTTTTTCCTTATCTACGACGATACGACGCTGTATCATTAGAGTGTAAGGGGGTGCTATGCATCAATAAATTAAAATATTTTTTAACGAACAAAATTACATTATAATTATAATAAAAAAGACAGTATACTAAATTAAAATAAAAACTTAAACGATAAAACTAAAAATTAGAAGTTGAATGGCCAATTATATCTTTTCGCGATCTTGTGTTTTCGGGCTAGAATAAACGACAATATTTCGGGTGAAGCATTGTTATGTGACTTAGTAAACGTCTCCATATCCCGATCATACAAAAGTTGTTGCACCGTCTCGTGTTGTTCCGCCACTAACGCTATGGTGTCTTCCTCATGTTTCTTTCTTATATTCGCCAACTTTATCGTTTGTGCTTGTTTTGCTTCTTTCATAAGGGTGTATAGTTCGAGCTTCTCGGACAAACCCGTTGAGCTATCGGACGTTGTTGCGGCTCTCTTATCTTTCTTTTGTGGTCTTGTTGGTGAGGGTCTATGTTTATGTCAGGTATAGAATTAGTGAATTCTATCCCCGATGTACCCGCATGGTAGTTACCTGAATCTGACGACTTTCTTTTTTGGCCCGAACTACTACTATCTTCACCCAACAATGGTATTGGGGCTCATTTGTCATGTTTTCTACACACCTCCCATGCCTCAATATGATGAAAACCACTCGGATATTGATTTGTAATCTCTTAAAGCCCTTTTCATCACATCAATATCATCACACCCACTACCACGTATATGATCCTACATATTATAAAAAATATAAACTAAAGAATTTAAACAAAAATAATGTTATAGAAAATATAAAGTTCTAAAGTTAAAAAATAAAAATTACACTGCTTTATGCCAAAGGCCGTTGAAGAACTGCCTCAACATAGGGAGCCATTTTGAACACACTTGGTGAATGGTTTGGGTACTTGCGCCGACCGTCGCGTTGTAATGCTCGAGAATTTTTCTCAAAAAACCGTCCGATTTTTGTTGATTACCTTTTTTTCTTGTTTAAAGAACACTGAACCCATGTCTTAGCTAATGCATTTTCTTGTTTCTTCGTCCAATTTTGACGCTACATCTTTCCTTCATTGCCTTTCGGTTCACTTGCTTCACCAACATCTTCGTCTTCGTCTTCCATTTTATATTCCTCTTTATCTTTACCACTATCTTCATCCAAAATTTGCGTTTTGTGGACAACATTTTGGTCTTCATTGTCATCGTAGCTCGGAAGCGAGCGTTCAACATTCTATCTAGTGATTGAATTGATGGGCTACTATAAGCAAACGGGTCGAATGAGTTTTGCGCTTCCAATAAATATTTATACTGCCCGGGTGCGACCATTTGTCGCAACCCCCGGCCCCACCCTGGGAGCGGGTGTCGCGAGCCTGATTGGTATCGGTGTTTATTAAATTTGCAGCGGAAAAATTCATCAGGATCGTAATTAGAAAATAATTTCAGAGTTTGTAGAACACCAAATTTTTTAATATTAAACAAATGGGCTAAAATCCCATATTCCATTAATAATATAATTATATGGGTAAACCCTAATTGCTGAAAAACATAATTTTCTTCTTTTATTCAGGTAACTTATAGCTACTTTATTTAAGCCTTCAGTGTTCCATAGCTGGCTTCTAATAACTTCACATCAAGTTACCAGAAACGCGTTTGAAAAATATTTTATCAACAAGAAATACTGGCGAGTACATTCCATTTTATAAAAAGACAGGTTATTATATTTTACTGTATCAAGATGGAGATAAAGATAACAATGTTTGTAACTGATTTATCATTTTCAACTTCCTTCAATGTTTTTAATTATTTGCTATTTGACTTGACAACTTAAATTCTAACCATCACCTTCTCTAATGTTATGTTTGACCGCTGCATTGTAATAATCAAGAGTTTAAAGTAAACCAACATAAATAAAATTTTAATAAATCAAACTAGAAGTTATTAATTAGTGTTCACTTTTGCTGTAAATTGCAATTTTGTTTATTACTAAAAAAAAGTTATATATACCTTTTACTAAAAAAAATATAGTTTATTAGTTGAGCTCAATTACTTAACTCTATCTAATATATAGCCTGATCGACGTCGAAGTACCGATCAAAGATAAGAAGATTATATGCTCCTAAGTACCCTAAATTAGTAGTGGCAAATAGGGTGTCGAACCACGAAGAGCTAGTGGTTGGTGTAAGATCTCAGTCGATTGCAAAACATGGTAAAAACTTAAAATTGGATTTGTGTTTTGATTTAAGAAATTAGAATTAACTACAATTGTAAATTCAATAAAATAACAATGAGCACAACCAAGTATCAAGTTTGATAGCACAATTAGTAATTTAAGTTTGCGAATCTGGTTTGGTAGATTATATAGACATAATCTTGTGACATCATATGCGAATTGAGTATTGAAAGACCTATACTTGTGTATCTAAGCTTACAACGATTGAACACCGATGTAATTAGGCTATCACAAAATGATCACCATCAAATATAAACATGTTAACATAACCTTCAATCATATATCTTGACATTCAATGATTAAACACCAATTAACTCAAAATAGATGAAGTGAAATCAAGAAAACAACGTTTAGGAACAATCAACACATGAAATAACACATAAAAACTTGGCAAATGTCATAGATCTCTAACAAACACCATGAATTCATGTCCAACATAGATAAACAACTCAAATTGAACTAAATGGCATACAAACCCTAGCCCTTGGTTGTGATCACAAGGGTTTTAGCCACACATGATCATGTTTGATGAAGATATGTTGCGATTTCGGTTGCAATTGGAGAAATCTTGATGTTAGAACACTTTGTGAATGAGTATTCCTTGTTCCTTGATGTCTCCTAGCCTCCAATGGTCCAGAATAGATGAAAAAATATGACCTCCTCCCTTTAGAATCGTCCAAAAATGTGAAAAACCGTCATAGAACCGTAATAGGCCGTAATTTCCGGCGTAGGGCGGAATTTCCGCTCTGCCCACTTCATTTTCCGCTCCAAGTACTGGATACGTTCCCAATTAACGCCAGGAAGGGCCGGAAAATACGGCCAGGGGCGGATTTTACGGCACCTGAACCTTGCTTTGCCTCTTTTGCTTCCCATTCTTGTCCCGCATGTTTCCGCTTTGTTCCATGATGCTATATCAATCCAAAACTCCTCCAATCATCATCTGAAACTTGCACAAATAAACTTGACAAAGTAACTTGTTTTTACATGCATTTAATGATAAAAAAACGAGACTTGACATGCAAAAACATTATACATCGGAAACATATATCAAAATTCCCCAACTTAAATCTTTTTCGTCCCGAAAAAGAAGATTACAATGGGATCAGATTGGTTTGCAATTCTAAAACACTTCGTCTCCCCGAGAAGTTCAAAATAGGCTTGATAGATGTTGTACATTTTTATGAGATGCAAATTTCAAGTAACTTTCAATGCAACACTTGGGTAATGGTCAGCTTTTAACACACACATGTTTTCACCAATGCAAGCTAAGGTCATAAGGCATACCCAACCCACAAGACTTACAACAATTAAGAGTTTACAACCAAGCAAGCAAATAAGTACGAATTACCTAATCAAACCTAATATGCCTCAACTTGTTAATACATAGGGTTTCACACTCCTCACAATGTATCACTCCCCTCGGGTTATTTAGTGGACTAGTAAAAATGGTACTAGTAATTTTTCTGAAACGCTCAACCCACAATTGCAACATTATTAGCATATGCTAGTACAGAAATCAAACCGCCACCTATTAACAAAAGACTAAATGCAAATCAAGAGGGCTTCATGGGTTGGCTTGGGTGAATGTTTTGGAATTAATGTTGGACAAATGGCTAAAAGGTGAAGAAATCCGGATCCTACAACATAACACAATAACTAAGAACTAACATATCTTCATCTTTTTTTTTTTTTTTTGGAACCATGAACTTTGGTCAATTGACCTCTCATGCATAGCAACATTTTTTTTTTCATTTTTTTTTTGGATGGATATCACAATAAACTAAACAAACTATCGACGTTGACCCGGATTTCATCAAAAAGGTTAAAAGAAGAGGTAGAAATGGCTTAATGGTAAATTGGGTGAATATTTGTGGGTTTAACAAATGGAAGGAATAGGCTCGAATTGGTGATCTAATGGATAATGTAGGGTGGGTTAATCAAATGAAATGGTTTTAATCAAGAAAGGGTATCCTAATGCCTCTATCACTTTTGCATAAATCTCAGTTCAAGATCTTGGAATGTATAACTACACTAGTTCTACCATAATGTACAATTTTGGGTAACCCTCTACAAAGAAAAGAGCATGATATATAAGAATGTGCTCGAGTAGGCTCAAATTCTCACAAAAATGGAAGGATATGGGTAAACGTGTGAAACATGTTTTGACAAGCATATGGCATATTACCCTTAATTAGGTATTTCTATCTATTTAACTTGCAAAGTGTACTCTATCAAGCAACTTAAAGGGCTAACCATGCCAAAGGACCTATGCTTATTCACCGGATATAACATGCAATGAATTGTATACCTAATCATACTTGCATGTACAAAGTCAGTTACTTGAATGTGTTTTTTTTTTTTTTTTTTTTTTTTGTACAATCATCACAAATCCTATTATCCCTTCTTTTCGGATCAACTTCATGCCTAAGTTTCGCATGCCAGAATTTCATCATTTCCCATTTATGTGTAACACTTTTTCAAGGACTTAACTCATTCATTCATCAATCAAACACGTAGCATGTGTGACATTTAGCAACTTGAGTTCATCTTTATTAGAAACTTGAAACAAATGCGGCTACATGAAAATGCAAACTAGCGTACCACACTACTATGTTCCTACATGCAACACACACAAAAACAAATAAACGGACACCATCACATCACTATGCTCATGCAAACACAAAACAAAATGGAAAGGGAACATGCACCTGATTGAAACAATCAATGGAAACTGCCACCCGCATCATGACCCGGGTGAGAGTGAGAAGGGGGAAATAAAGACTCCATCAAGCTCATGTGTGTAGCTCGCATGTTGGAAGGATCTTGTTGTAAGCTGGAGCCCGATCCCTCCCCAGTGCGTGATGAAGGATGAGACTGAAGGGGCAACCATGCTGAGAAGTAACCTTGTGGACATGGTTGGTGCTCCTGACCTGAAGTCTGATCGAAGTAACGTCTCATCTTTTCCATGTATTCATACCTGCGGTTGTATTCCCACTCCCTCTCATAAATTCGGCTTTTTTCATAAGCCTCTTGTTTCTCCCGCCTTTCTTGGGCCAGTTTGGCTTGCTCTTCTTGCCATGTCTTCAAACTATTTTCCTGCGCAGCTCTCCATTTGGCAGCAGCTGCTATTTCCTTGGCTTGTTGATCATACATTTCCCTCTCATATGAGGTCCAATTTCCCCAAGTCGGGGGGCCTCTCCACCTGCATCTCCTCATCCCCACCTCGCTCTAACCTGTCGTATTCTCTTTCTTCGACATCTTCATCATTCTCCGTTTCAGATTCATCATCCTCCTCTCCTTCACTTTGATCCTCACGAGGCACTTCATAAGTTCGTTTACCCTTATAATCTTCCAAGATATACACAAACTTTGACTTTATGAATCTAAATTCAGTGTCACGAATGTGATCTCTAGAGAAAGGAGTGACACCGGGTTTGTAGCCTTTAGAAGTTTCAGTAATTACACCAGCGTTCACTAATAATGCGGTTATTAATTTGCAATGCGGAATCGTCTTTCTATCACCACTTATTCGCGCTTGCCAAATGTTATGCAACACCAACTGTTTAAAGGACATGGTAGGGAATCCGGTACACAAGGCGTGCAACACTCGAACATCGCAATTCCTTATTTGAGATCTATCACTTGTTCGAGGAAGTATATTACAGCAAGTGAGAGAAGAAAGCAACTTTGGAAGCGGTCTAAGATCACTCCTATCCAATGTCATCTTGATTGATAGTCTACTTGGAGGAACATCAAATAACTCACGAAGCATCTCCACCCACATGTCTCCCTTATACTTATCATCATTACAAGCAATCACTTCAGTTGATAGATACTCGTAAGGTCTTTTTGGGTTTATGGCACCGGTGTCAAAATCTGCAATCTTATCTAACGCATTAAAAGATAACTCAATTTCTGTCTCTCCCACAGTTCCAATCAGTTTTGTAGTGGTAGGTGGCTTTTTTCCCGGGACCTTTCTCAAGGTTGCCATCCACGTGATTATTTCATCCAAATAAATTTGCTTTTGGTCAAACTTTTCAAGTGTGAAGGCATTAAGCCATCCGAGGCGTTCAAAGCATTCAACCACCCCATAATGCTTGAAATCCGACGTGCTACCCGTCTTCTCCGCAACAATGAGTTTTCTTTCATGTTTAAGTTCTGCCACCTTGTTCCGGTATAGTTGTTCACGCCACATTTCTGGAAAGTCAAGTAGTTTCTTGTTCTTCGGCCAATCTGGACATGGGCCCTGTGGTTGCCTTGATCCCGATTCTGTCCGTGGTCGTTTATTTGATCTTGAAGATGTGGCGGCTCCCTTTCCTGCCTTTTCTTTTCCTGGAAGTTCTTTGCTTTTGCCCATGATCCTACGAAACAAAGTAAAAGTTACCATTAGCTGCCATAGTAATAACTGAAACATGAACGAATTCAAAGCCATTTGTTTAGCATTAAAAACCCAGCATCCCCTGTTTATATTGTGAACTACATATAATTCACAACATAATTCCATAGTGACCAAACATGGAATATCGTAATTGCTAGGACCCAATTTTTGTTATATTTTCCATTTTCCATCAACAGTGCCCATATTATCAACCTCTTCATTCTTAATGGAAAAACCAAAGTCCAATATCCATTGCACACTTACATCTCTCACGTATCTAACAAAGTACCACCCACAATCACAATTTTTTAATAACTCTTAACTCAATCAGATAAAACGAATCTCACTCAAGAATTCCACCCCAATGTCTAACATAATATACAAATAATCAACAAAGAGTGGATAGTTACATACCTTCGTTGTCTTGTGTAGTAGTGAATGCAAAAAGATGCAAGCTTGCACAAAAACCCCAAAAATATATGAAACCCTTGGTGCCTAAATCGTCAAATCCGTGAATGATTTTTGCAAAACGAAACCGTAGGACTGAATCTCCTTGTACACACGAGTGTTTTGATACCAAAATTGCAAGATTTGGTTGGAGTAAAAAGGAAAACTGGAAATAAGTGGTCAGTTACCAAACCAGCCGTAAAATACGTTATGCGGCGTAATTTCCGATGTCTGGTGGTGGGATGAAAGGGCGTAGACAGTAGAGGGGCGTACAAAGATGGCGTAAATTCTGGTGCTTCTCAAAAAGTTTTTTTTTTATGACATGTGAGACAAATACAAAATTATGTTTCATCTCTCAACATACTCGGTGGAATGTGCCAGGATAATCATACCAATGTTGACTATGTGCATAAAACGTCATTTTTTGCATTTGTTTATTTCTATTATCATTATTATTACTACTAATTTTTTTTAAATGCACTAAAGACCCAACATTTTCAACTACTAAACAAACGTTTGTATTATTTTTTTTTTGTTTTATTATTATTATTATTTTTTAATTCTTTTTTTTTAGTGTTGAAAATGGAGACCCCTTCCCCAACTTAATCATGCATTGTCCCAATGCACAAGTCTTGGCTACGCCTTCAAACTGACAATCAAAACCCTGTTCATCCTTCCCCAACTTAGTTATTTTTCAGAAATGATGCATGAAAATGATGTGATGATAGTGATTCTAAATGATGCAACACATGAGAAACACAATGCAAGTGCAAATGCAAATGAACTAAACATGCAAATAAATAACGGGTTGCCTCCCGTTTAGCGCTAATTTTAATGTCATCAGCCGACAATACCTGGCCCTTAAGTGGCTTCATATGATGGTGAATTTGTGAGAAAATTCACCACATCCAATTGTTTTCTTTCGTTGTCAATCATCGTGATAAACGGTTTTAACCGGTGACCATTCACCACCTGCTTCTTACCATCTTTGTCTTCAATCTCAAACTCACCATGATTCCCAATTCTTACAATGGTGAAAGGACCCAACCATTTACTTTTTAGCTTACCGGGAAAGAACTTAATCTTTGAGTTGTATAACCAAACTTGTTGTCCCATTTCAAAAGTCTTTGCCCTTAGTTTGGCATCATGAACCGCTTTCATTCTCGCCTTGTATGCTGAAGAGCATTCATAAGCTTCATTCCTCAATTCTTCAAGTTCACAAAGTTGCAATTTCCTCTCCTTCCCTGCGGCATCAAAATCAACATTCACAGCTTTCACCGCCCATAAGGCGCGGTGAGCAATCTCAACGGGAAGATGACAACCCTTACCATACACTAGCCGGTATGGGGTGGTTCCAATAGGTGTTTTAAAGGCCGTTCGGTAAGCCCACAAAGCATCATTTAAGCGTTAGGACCAATCCTTACGATCCGGGCGAACCGTTTTTTGAAGAATCTCTTTTATTTGTCTATTGGAAACCTCTACTTGTCCACTAGTTTGTGGATGGTAAGGTGTAGCAATTCGGTGGCAAACACCATACTGTTTGAGTAATTTTCCAAACTTGAAGTTTTTGAAATGAGTCCCTCCATCACTTATGATGACACGAGGAACACCATATCTAGTGAAAATATTTGCTTGGACAAATTTACACACAACAGCATGATCATTTGTTTTAGTGGCGATTGCTTCAATCCATTTTGATACATAATCAACCGCCACCAAGACAAAGTAATTTCCAAAAGAGTTGGGAAACGGCCCCATAAAATCAATCCCCACACATCAAAAATTTCAACCACAAGTATGGGATTCATGGGCATTTCATCTCTTTTGGAAATTCCACCTACTTGTTGACATTTAGAACATTGCTTGGTGAACAAAAAGGCATCACGAAAAATAGTAGGCCAATATAAACCACAAGAAAGAACCCGATGTCCAGTTTTCTTAGCGCTAAAGTGGCCACCACATGCATATGTATGAGCATGGGCCAAGACTTCTTGAATTTCCTCATCCGGTATGCACCTTCTTATGATTTGATCCGCTCCAACCTTGTAAAGATCCGGTTCATCCCAAATAAATTGTTTGGCTTGGGATTTAAGATGTTTCACTTGCCTTGTCGACCATGAATCCGGTGTCTTACCTGTGGCCAAAAAGTTAGCAACATTAGCAAACCATGGTAATTTAGAAACAACAAATAAATGCTCATCCGGGAATTCTTCATTGATCTCTCTTGTATCGTCTTCCTTAATTTCGGGTATCCTTGATAAATGATCCGCGACGACGTTGTCACAACCCTTCTTGTCTTTAATTTCAAAGTCAAACTCTTGCAACAGAAGCACCCACCTGATCAATCTTGGTTTGGCATCTTTCTTTTCCATTAAATAACGAACAGCACTATGATCAGAAAATATAATTACCTTGCTACCCCAAATGTACGATCTGAATTTGTCCAAAGCATAAACAACGGCTAGTAATTCCTTTTCGGTGGTCGTATAATTAAGTTGGGCATCGGAAAGGGTTTTACTAGCATAGTAGATTGCAACGGGCTTTTTATTCACCCGTTGCCTTAGGACAGCTCCAATTGCATGATCACTCGCATCACACATTATCTCAAAGGGCAAAGACCAATCGGGCGATTGCAAAATGGGAGCTTCAACTAGGTGTTGTTTTAATGCATTGAAGGACTTAAGACATGCTTCATCAAAAACAAACGGTGCATCTTTTTGCAGTAAATTACACAATGGTTTTGAAATGGCACTAAAGTCTTTTATAAATCGTCTATAAAAACCTGCATGTCCTAAGAATGATCGTACACCCTTCACATTTGTTGGTGGGGGAAGAGTAGAGATGACTTGTACTTTGGCCCGGTCCACCTCAATTCCTCTTTGAGATATCACATGGCCTAGCACAATTCCTTCTTGAACCATGAAATGGCTCTTCTCCCAACTCAACACAAGGTTTGTCTCGGTGCATCTTTTTAAAACTTTTTCTAACTCAACGAGACAAACCTCAAAAGTATGACCAAATATCGAAAAGTCATCCATAAAGATCTCTAAAGACTCGCCCACCATATCAGAGAATATACTCATCATACATCGTTGAAATGTAGCGGGGGCATTGCACAACCCAAACGGCATTCGCCTAAATGCGAATGTGCCGTACGGGCATGTGAATGTAGTCTTTTGTTGATCTTCCGGGTGAATCGCTATTTGGTTATACCCGGAGTAACCATCTAAAAAGCAATAGAATTTCTGACCGGATAGCTTCTCAACAATTTGATCAATGAATGGAAGTGGGAAGTGATCTTTAGATGTTGCTGCATTTAATTTTCTATAATCAATGCAAACTCGCCACCCGGTTACGGGTCGAGTAGCGATTTGCTCACCATCCTCACTCTTAACAACTTGAATACCTGATTTCTTGGGAACAGTTTGAGTTGGACTAACCCATGTGCTATCTGAGATTGGGTAGATTATACCCGCATCTAGCCATTTAAGAACTACCTTTTTAACAACTTCACGCATATTTGGGTTGAGTCGCCTTTGAGCATCTCGGCTTGGTTTGACATCTGGATCAGTGATGATTTTGTGCATGACAATAGAAGGTGAAATCCCTTTCAAATCAGCTATGGTCCATCCAATAGCCGATTTATACCTTGACAAAACTTCCACTAAGGTTTGCTCTTGCTCGGGTTGCAAATTTGAAGCAATAATCACCGGTAATGTTTGCCCTTCCCCCAAAAATGCATACTTCAAATGTTTAGGAAACTCTTTTAACTCTACCTTAGGTGATTCTTCAAGAGATGGCTTAAGCTTTGTATCAATATGATCGGGCAGGCTTTCAACTTGTACGGTCCAAGGTGGTCTTTTTTCTTCAATTGCCATGACCACTTCGGGACATTCATCATCCATCATGCTTCTAATTTCTTCCAAAGCATCCCTGTCATAAACAAAATTCTTCTCCTTGGTGTTGTTATCCTCCTCTACACATGAAGTGTAGGATTGGACACAATCATCAATCACATCCACTACAAAACATTCACTTTCAGAAAAAGGATTAGTAGCATTAGTAAAAACATTCAATCTTAATTTCCTATTTCCAAAAGTGAGATCCACAGTCCCATCCCTACAACCAACTTGAGCATTGGCTGTAGCCAAGAAAGGTCTTCCCAAAATCACATTAGCTTGTTTATCTACTTGTTTTGATGTGGAATCAAGCACTAAGAAATCAACGGGATAATAAAAGTCTTGAATTTTCACAATTACATCATGTAGCATTCCCCTAGGGAGTTTAGGTGACATATCCGCCATTACAACAGTAATGTCAGTTTGCTTAAGTGGACCAAAGTCATGTTGGTCATATAAACTCCCCGGGAGGATACTAACACTTGCTCCCAAATCTAATAGTGCTCGTTTAATGCTAACATCACCCACTTGGATGGAAATGAGGGGTGCCCCGGGATCTTTAAGTTTTTGTGGGAGAGAACTTGACAAAATTGCACTTACATTAGCTGTCAAATCGAGTTTCTTAGGTAACTTATGTTGTCGTTTTTGAGTACATAAATCTTTCAAAAATTTTGCATAAGAAGGGATTTGACGAATCGCATCAATCAACGGTAAGTTAATTTTGACTTACTTAAATACATCCCACATTTCCTCAGATTGGGGTCCCCTTTTCCCATAAATCGATGCTTTCACCAGATTTACTAAAGCGGAAGGATATGGGGCGGTATTAGTCTCCACACCCTTATCCGTCACTTTAGTAGACTCGTTACCCACACCCTCTTGATTTGTTGAATTTTTAAAAGTTTGATGAGGTTGAGTTTTAGTAACATGAGTTTCTATTTCTTGGTCATTATCGGATTCGTCACTAACATCCTCCACCACACCTTCAACAAATTGTGATGGAGTTTCAACATTGTTCTCATAAGACTTACCATTTCTAAGAACACATACCTCATTGACGTGTGCATTTTTGTTGCTCTTTGATGATGATCCTTGATGTTGTGGATCAATTGTTGTGTCACTTGGAAGCTTTCCCGGTCGTCTTATAGCTACTTCTTCCGCTAGTTGACCAACTTGTTGGGTTAGAGATCCTACGGTCTTACCCTGAACTTCTTGTTCTTGCACCACCCCTTTTAGGATTCCTAAAATCTCATCTAACTTGGTTGAACCTTCACTGTTTGCATTTCCTTGTGATGAACTTGCTTGGCCTTGATTTTGACTTTGACCTTGTTGGAAATTCCTTGAGTACCCTTGTTGTTGAGGTATTCCTTGTTGGTACCCACCTTGATTAAATCCTTGATTGAATTGCCCCCATTGATAGTTACCTTGAAAGTTTTGTTGACGAGGCTGGAATTGTTGTTGTCCACCTTGTTGGCTTGATCCTTGAAAGTTAGGATTCATTTGATTCGTGGGATTGCCATATCGGAAATTTGGATGATTCCGCAATCCGGGATGATACGTGTTAGAATTCATATTCCTTTCCCCGTGTATTTGATTAACTTCTTCGTTACTTCCAAAATTCATAGGGCAGTCAAAAGCAACATGCCCCATATCTCCACATATTTCACATAACTCTTGTACCTGCGAAACAAGAGAAACATCCTTTCCCAACTTTTGGCAAACCATATCAATTTTCTTTTCTAATGCATCAAACCTTTCATTACTAGGTTGGTCATTTACAACTTTAATTTGATGTGGTTTAACACTTCGATCAGCGGAAGCTTGAATTTTTAAACCTTTACTTAAAGTTTCTAAAAAGTTCCATTCATAATTCTCATCATGAGTTAAAAAGGTTCCACCGCTACATGCAAAAACAACTTTTTGATCCTCGGTAACTAAACCATCATAAAAAATTTTGACCAAATCCCATTTAGGGATGTCATGATGAGGACACATTCTAAGCATTTCATTAAAACGTTTGAAGGTTTCATGAAATGTTTCCCCAACATGTTGACTAAAAGATTTGATAGCATTTCGAGCTTCACTAGTTTTACTCATCGGATAGTATTCCTCAAGAAAAGTTCTTTGCATTTCATCCCATGTTCGAATACTATCGGATGGTAAAGTTGAAAACCATTGTTTAGCTCTATCTTTGAGTGAAAATTGAAAAAGACGTAATTTTACCTCTTCGGGTGTAAAGCCTTGTTTCCCAATGGTGCTACATATTGCTGCATAGTCAATCAAATGTGAGTAAGGCTCGTCTGATGCAACTCCCCTAAAGGTTGGTAAAATAGCCAAGTACTGAGGCCGGATTTCAAATACTCTCCCATTTAAAACTGGTGTAACAATTGGAGATGGGTTTCTAAAGATCGTCGGCCTGAAATGAGTGTCTACTCCGGGTAGTGGTAGATCACCTTCACCACCTGCCATATTTATGCTTTCGGTATCGCTTTCTTCAGAATCAGAAATGTATGAAGAGATTGGACTTGAAGTCAACCTTGCTCTATGGACAATTCGGTTATGCCTTTCTAATCTTCCTATCTCCGAAACAAATGCTAATGGTGATGATCTTCCAGAATGTCTAGTGTGCATGCAATGAAACTCCTACCTACGCAATCACCACACCAAACGTAACAAAGGGTAAAAAGATACAAGACTTATGATATTTTTGGATTTTTAGCAATATTTAACAAAAACAGAAAAGCAATCAACTAAAAACAAACACCAAGCGCACGTGCTCCCCGGCAACGGCGCCAAAATTTGATCGACGTCGAAGTACCGATCAAAGATAAGAAGATTATATGCTCCTAAGTACCCTAAATTAGTAGTGGCAAATAGGGTGTCGAACCACGAAGAGCTAGTGGTTGGTGTAAGATCTCAATCGATTGCAAAACATGGTAAAAACTTAAAATTGGATTTGTGTTTTGATTTAAGAAATTAGAATTAACTACAATTGTAAATTCAATAAAATAACAATGAGCACAACCAAGTATCAAGTTTGATAGCACAATTAGTAATTTAAGTTTGCGAATCTGGTTTGGTAGATTATATAGACATAATCTTGTGACATCATATGCGGATTGAGTATTGAAAGACCTATACTTGTGTATCTAAGCTTACAACGATTGAACACCGATGTAATTAGGCTATCACAAAATGATCACCATCAAATATAAATATGTTAACATAACCTTCAATCATATATCTTGACATTCAATGATTAAACACCAATTAACTCAAAATAGATGAAGTGATTCAAGAAAACAACGTTTAGGAACAATCAACACATGAAATAACACATAAAAACTTGGCAAATGTCATAGATCTCTAACAAACACCATGAATTCATGTCCAACATAGATAAACAACTCAAATTGAACTAAATGGCATACAAACCCTAGCCCTTGGTTGTGATCACAAGGGTTTTAGCCACACATGATCATGTTTGATGAAGATATGTTGCGATTTCGGTTGCAATTGGAGAAATCTTGATGTTAGAACACTTTATGAATGAGTATTCCTTGTTCCTTGATGTCTCCTAGCCTCCAATGGTCCAGAATAGATGAAAAAATATGACCTCCTCCCTTTAGAATCGTCCAAAAATGTGAAAAACCGTCATAGAACCGTAATAGGCCGTAATTTCCGGCGTAGGGCGGAATTTCCGCTCTGCCCAATTCATTTTCCGCTCCAAGTACTGGATACGTTCCCAATTAACGCCAGGAAGGGCCGGAAAATACGGCCAGGGGCGGATTTTACGGCACCTGAACCTTGCTTTGCCTCTTTTGCTTCCCATTCTTGTCCCGCATGTTTCCGCTTTGTTCCATGATGCTATATCAATCCAAAATTCCTCCAATCATCATCTGAAACTTGCACAAATAAACTTGACAAAGTAACTTGTTTTTACATGCATTTAATGATAAAAAAACGAGACTTGACATGCAAAAACATTATACATCGGAAACATATATCAAAATTCCCCAACTTAAATCTTTTTCGTCCCGAAAAAGAAGATTACAATGGGATCAGATTGGTTTGCAATTCTAAAACACTTCGTCTCCCCGAGAAGTTCAAAATAGGCTTGATAGATGTTGTACATTTTTATGAGATGCAAATGTCAAGTAACTTTCAATGCAACACTTGGGTAATGGTCAGCTTTTAACACACACATGTTTTCACCAATGCAAGCTAAGGTCATAAGGCATACCCAACCCACAAGACTTACAACAATCAAGAGTTTACAACCAAGCAAGCAAATAAGTACGAATTACCTAATCAAACCTAATATGCCTCAACTTGTTAATACATAGGGTTTCACACTCCTCACAATGTATCACTCCCCTCGGGTTATTTAGTGGACTAGTAAAAATGGTAAAAGTAATTTTTCTGAAACGCTCAACCCACAATTGCAACATTATTAGCATATGCTAGTACAGAAATCAAACCGCCACCTATTAACAAAAGACTAAATGCAAATCAAGAGGGCTTCATGGGTTGGCTTGGGTGAATGTTTTGGAATTAATGTTGGACAAATGGCTAAAAGGTGAAGAAATCCGGATCCTACAACATAACACAATAACTAAGAACTAACATATCTTCATCTTTTTTTTTTTGGAACCATGAACTTTGGTCAATTGACCTCTCATGCATAGCAACATTTTTTTTTTCATTTTTTTTTTGGATGGATATCACAATAAACTAAACAAACTATCGACGTTGACCCGGATTTCATCAAAAAGGTTAAAAGAAGAGGTAGAAATGGCTTAATGGTAAATTGGGTGAATATTTGTGGGTTTAACAAATGGAAGGAATAGGCTCGAATTGGTGATCTAATGGATAATGTAGGGTGGGTTAATCAAATGAAATGGTTTTAATCAAGAAAGGGTATCCTAACGCCTCTATCACTTTTGCATAAATCTCAGTTCAAGATCTTGGAATGTATAACTACACTAGTTCTACCATAATGTACAATTTTGGGTAACCCTCTACAAAGAAAAGAGCATGATATATAAGAATGTGCTCGAGTAGGCTCAAATTCTCACAAAAATGGAAGGATATGGGTAAACGTGTGAAACATGTTTTGACAAGCATATGGCATATTACCCTTAATTAGGTATTTCTATCTATTTAACTTGCAAAGTGTACTCTATCAAGCAACTTAAAGGGCTAACCATGCCAAAGGACCTATGCTTATTCACCGGATATAACATGCAATGAATTGTATACCTAATCATACTTGCATGTACAAAGTCAGTTACTTGAATGTGTTTTTTTTTTTTTTTTTTTTTTTTTTTTTTTTTTGTACAATCATCACAAATCCTATTATCCCTTCTTTTCGGATCAACTTCATGCCTAAGTATCGCATGCCAGAATTTCATCATTTCCCATTTATGTGTAACACTTTTTCAAGGACTTAACTCATTCATTCATCAATCAAACACGTAGCATGTGTGACATTTAGCAACTTGAGTTCATCTTTATTAGAAACTTGAAACAAATGCGACTACATGAAAATGCAAACTAGCGTACCACACTACTATGTTCCTACATGCAACACACACAAAAACAAATAAACGGACACCATCACATCACTATGCTCATGCAAACACAAAACAAAATGGAAAGGGAACATGCACCTGATTGAAACAATCAATGGAAACTGCCACCCGCATCATGACCTGGGTGAGAGTGAGAAGGGGGAAATAAAGACTCCATCAAGCTCATGTGTGTAGCTCGCATGTTGGAAGGATCTTGTTGTAAGCTGGAGCCCGATCCCTCCCCAGTGCGTGATGAAGGATGAGACTGAAGGGGCAACCATGCTGAGAAGTAACCTTGTGGACATGGTTGGTGCTCCTGACCTGAAGTCTGATCGAAGTAACGTCTCATCTTTTCCATGTATTCATACCTGCGGTTGTATTCCCACTCCCTCTCATAAACGCATACCGAACATAAGTTTATTTTTCGTTTGGTGGTGTGGTAGACTTCTTGTGTTTTGATTTTTCATTTGATGGTTGTATTTAACTACTTATATCCAATGTTTTCACTTTTTTATTTTTAAGTTAAATGTTCGTTTGCGTTCATTTTTATTTCTTTCCGTTCGTTTGTGTTCGAGATCAGTGTTCACGAACTGTTCGTGAACAATTGAATTTCCTTAACGAACGAACATGAACATAAACTTATGTTCGGTATGCGTTCATGAACAGTTCGCGAACATGTTAATTTCCTTAACGAACGGACACGAACATGGCCTTATTCGTGTTCGTTCGGTTCATTTACAGCCCTAATATAGCCCATTCCATCTATAATATATAGCCCCACCTAGAACTCCTGTAGTGGGGCTATATATTGTGAGCGAAATTATATTTCTAGAAAATGTTTTATATAGTTGTATGAATAAAGATAATATTGTTGAATGTAAAAAGATACTGATATCTTTCTTTATTGTGATTGTAACCGATTTATCATTTTCAATTTCCTTCAATATTTTTAATTATTTGCTATTCGACTTTGACAATCTTAAATTATAGCCATCACCCTATCTCTAATGTCATGTTTGACTGTTGCATTGCAATAATCAAGAGTTCAAAGTAAACCAACATAAATAAAATAAAATTTTAATAAATCAAACTAGAAGTTATTAATCAGTGTTCACTTTTGCTGCCAATTGCAATTTTGTTTATTACTAAGAAAAAAAGTTATATATACCTTTTACTAAAAAAATATAGTTTATTAGTTAAGCTTAATTACTTAACTCTATCTAATATATAGCCCATTTCCATCTATTAGCCCCACTTAAAACCATTAAAAGCCAATGTTTAACCCAATAATGAATTAAAGACTCAATTAGTATTATCAATTGTTTAAACCTGAATAAAAAAGACCACTAGAAACGAACTGAAGAGTCACAAGACGAACATAAGCTGAGTTTTTTTCCCAAACTAGTGTAGATACAAAAAGTATTTACCTATTTGGGTACTTTGAAAAATATTTACCTATTTGGATACTTTTCTGTATCTCTTTAATTTTTTACCTAATTTATACATTCTTTTTATTTTTCTTCTCAAAGTAAAATTAGATTACTCATAGAATTAGAATCAGCAAAAATATGAGTAATTATTTTTTGTAAAAAAATAAAAAAATCTGCAAATATTCAAAAAAAATCTGCAAAAATTCTAAAAAAAATCTACGAAAAATCCACAAAAAATCTGCAAAAATATATTAAAAAATTCTACAATAATTTTGCAAAGTTTATAAAAAATCTGCAAAAAATATTATAAAAAAACCATATAATCTATAGGGTAATAGTTGGTGGATTTGATGGTCCACATTGTGTAGTTCATTTGGGGTTAATACTGTAACAACTCTCACTAAAATTAATACTTAGGATGATAATTGTCGATTAAGGAAACCCTAATTAAACACCCAAGTAATTCTGCATAAACCCTAAAATTTCCAGAACAATCGGAATCAGGATCAGGGCCCCTAAAACTCAGGGGGGTTAAACTCTAGTAACGATTATCAATAAATCTCGTTGTCAAATTTTAAAAATTGAAAACTGTCAACTCAGCATAGCTAGTCCCGAACCTGGCTACCCTATAAATAGACTGCATCCCTTACGGATCGTAAGGGATATGGCTTACGGTCCGTAATCGTGTCCAAAAATCAGTATAAATAGCCGACATTGGCACTTGCATTCTGTGATTAAAACGACGTAAAAATTCTCTGTGTACGTCGAGTTACAGTAGAATCAGTCCAAAACACACACGATTCACGAAGTGCTGCCGCAATCAGGGTAATAACTCGATCGCTATTACGATTCAACGTCCGATCGATTATAACTATCCAACGATTGTTTGAGTGCTGCTCAAATTGAGCTTATACTTTGATTATTCGTCGTGATTTCGACTTGAATATTTGAGTGCTGTTCGAATTCGGACTATGCTCTGTTATTCGTCGTGAATCCGTTGAATTATTCAGTATTGCACCGTATTAATCGTTGTGAGGGTTTAATCTCGTGAATTGTCGTAACTGCTGTATTAGTTACTAACCCGTTTGTGTGTGCATTGTGTTAAATTAGGTTAATCGAGGCTAATCAGTAGGCTTATACTCTGCTCGTTAAATCTGCAATGTGAGTCATTCTCTTTTTATCAACTATTTTACAAAACTCCAAATTATTTTAAAAGTTATAATGTTGGATCTGAGTTTCCTTTTGATTGTATTTTTGTTTGAAGTTAAAATGGAAAATGGATGAGTTGTGCAGCGGAATTGAAATGATAACAAACTTTTCATACAATCAAATGAGAGTAATACTTTAATCAAACATCTTTACACAAAGAACCGAATGATTGAATTTATTTCAAACACGATTACAATGATGATGTATGAATGCAAACTCCCCCTCAGCCCGAGCTCAGCAGTTTGTTCGTGCAAAGAAGACGAATGATGTGAAGAGCTAATAGAACAGTACAAAGTACTGTACTATTTATAAGCACTTGCAAACTACTGAGCATCTTTAGCTGACGTCACCATGAAAGTGACATCTAACCTCCTAACAAACTCTAACCTCTGATCTATACAGACACTGCTTGTGTTAACTACTGCTATTACATTCTATTACATATGTAACACCTCGAATTTTTGTGTCCAATGATGTGTTAACACGTGTCATTTGATTACACGTGGCATCTATAATAAATAAAGGACTAATTTTGACAAACCTTGAAAGTATATAAATTCGAGGGTTATAAATGTCAACAAGGGTAAATATACTGTATAGTAATCCTAAATAAATGCTTGTACCTTCAAACGAATAAATCATAAATCGTACGGAAGCGAAACGCGGAAGAAAGTGAGAGATTACGAACTACAGGGGTTAACTGTGTCAACATGTTTAATTATACCTCTGAGTGACCCTTTAACATTCCCAAGGCTTCGTAACAGTATTATACGCTCACTAGAATATACTGTATAAATTCCACGGAGTTCCGTTTTAAAACGAAAGAGTTATACTCAAATTCGTATGAGAAGGGCTAAAAGCGTCAATAATGAAAGTTAAGGCTTTCTGAACAATTAATAAAATAAACCGGGGACTTAACAACGCGGGTAAATAACACGAGGCCCCTATCGGTAAATAACCGAGGGCCAAACCGCAAAGTTACCCCTTCAAACCCGAAAGGTCAGGTAAATCATTACGAAAGATTTCGTTATTAATTACCAGGATTTCGTAATCATTTCAAAAGATTTTAAAAATCTGAAAAACAGGCCTCACGCGACCCGCATTGCATGTTGGTTAAGTTGAGGCGGGCCGCGAGCCTCCTCTTTTACTCGCCTGATATTTAGAACCCAGGCGGCCCGCATTATAAACGCATGGAACTCCCATGCGGGCCGCATTAGACGCCCAGATGCAGAAACATTGTAACTACTTGACCTTTGGACCCTTTGAACGACCAACAACCAATTAATGGGGCATGGGCACTCTATGCTCGACCCATATCACTCAGGGGACATCTACCCATCATCATGACCAGTATAGGTTGTTGTGTAGTGCTCTAGAGGGCTTTCTTTGGCTATAAATAGCCACATTATGTGCATAACATTCACACAACACAAAACACATTCATCTGATCATTCCAAGAGCTCTCTAGCATCCTTCTCTGCTCTATAAGCAAGAACACACTTCTGTAAGTCGTTCACAACCATTTTAGGCATACATTTCCATAGTTATAGCCTAAAAACACAACCGTCGTAACTAACGGTTGTCATTACAATAACTTGCAAACGGTTCAGTCTTATGACGAATCAAAAGTGGTTATGAGTTGGTATTTATGTGGGTAATAAACCTCTAAAAAGGTTCCCCCTGATCACCACTCTAACTATGTCAAATATCGAGTCAAACGTGCGATTAAAAAGTCAACAGAAAGCTATTTTAGCGATTTATGCATAATCTGTAATGTATATGTTATGAAACCTGTTTTGACACTTATAAAACATGATATTAAGTATATAAACTTGTTTGCGCTCGTTTGAATCGATCATTTGCTATATTGACCCGGTTCGGAGCTGAATGTCGCAAAAGTTTGACTTTTGCTTTGACTTCAGTTCTGACCCGTTTTAGTGAGGTATAGATATACCTTAGGACTCTCTTAGGACCAGGTCACATGTTGGTATAAACCTCTGTGGTCGGTTCATGAGTTATCCGAGTCTTTTGCGCAATTCCGTCATTCGCCTAAAAGTTGACCGTAACGGCCTTTTAAAATTAAAACGAGTATTTCGGACACGTGAACGGACCAAAACCTTTCTTATTAAATTATAAGCATGTCCTCAAAGTTTCACATCAATCCGAGGTCTAGAATGAGAGTTATGCTAATTAGCGCAATTTAAATAAACTTTTGTAATAAACGGCGCAATTAGCATAACACCTATCTAAACCAAGATTCCGTCACCAAAACTTTTACCCACTGTATTAAAATAATATTTTGGGAATTTTAAAGATTTTTAATAATTTTTACCTCGCTCATAACTTGCGGTTATGGCTACGGTTCGGTAAATACCGAATATGCCCTTTTCGGCCAAAATATGAGTTCTACAAGGTCTTTTGACCCGATTCCAGTTGCTACTGATTTTAAATAATAATTATAAAGTATTTTAAGCTTTATAAGCTGTTCGGGAAACTCAGATTTCCTGTAGAACTCGAAAAGCCTTTTAAAAAAAGTCTTTAAAATGACCGAAAAGTCCCTACGGGGCATAATATAAACTTAAACTCGTTACGGGCATCACGGAAGGTATCCTACTGATACCACAACCCATTTAAGGCATATTGACTTAGGAAATAAGCGTACGACTCTCATAGTTAACCGTTTCGCCTATTGCGCGCACGGTTCGGCTTATGAAACTAGTTTTCATAAATTAGCCGATACGGGTCAAATTATATTATTTGAACCCCAAAATCCAGAGTGTGAACCATTAACCCATATAAAACAAGTCTCTGAACTTGTTGGGTCAGAATCACACTCCATTCTCGGTTTTCGCCTTTTCGCGCGATTAAACCATATCTATATATATCGGAACCAACCGGTCTAGGCTACGGCCATTATAACGACTCGTTAGGATTCTAAGAGGTTAATTAAAACCTTCGTTCCAGATTAGGAGCCCCAGTAAAAGCTATCGGTGATTTAATCCAATTAAGGAAATATACTTGCAAAGGTAAATACTTTAACTTATTTCCCCTATATGGGCTTGGGTTACGGTATATTAATACCGCTTGATTGAGCATTATATTCTTCCATCGCTTAGGTGGTTAATTAAATAATATGATCGGCTCATTTAAACAGTTTTGTTGCTTATAAGCCTTTGGGGGGTTTAATGACCGTTGTCCCGGATATCCTTGGCATCATTTTACGAAATGGCCACGACCATCGACATCCCGGTGTAGGCGTACACCCGGTATAAAGTGTCGACATTAAATTAAAAGACGTAGCCGTTGGTTTTTATACTACGGTTTTACGCAAACGTGGTGTGTCTATAAATCTTTAACCCGGCACGACCCGGGCTACTGAACGCATAAAAGAACATGTAAAACGTTCACAAGATTTTATTATAATTTTCCCAAGTTATAAAAGAGTTTGTGCCTTGTGCATTCAAATCAATTTTAATAAACATTTTCAAATGTGCCAGTTGAATGTATTTACCAGTGTAAACTGACGTATTTTCCCCAAAAAGATTAAGTGCAGGTACCTAAACGTAAATTGGCTGGTATTAGCTCCCTAGCGTCGTGATAAGTCTCGCAAGCTTGATTGCAGTATCTGATGGAACAATACTTTATGTTTATTTACGATCCACTGTGGATATATTCAACCCCTGTAATACATTTGATATTACAACCAAAGGTTGAAGTTTATATATTTATCTTTAAGCTTCCGCTGTGCATTATATAATTGTGTGGTTTGACTATATTGTTGCCAACATCGTCACGGTAATCCCCCACCGGGCCCACCGGTGAGACACGTGGAAATCGGGGTGTGACAGGTTGGTATCAGAGCCAACATTGAGTGAATTAAACACTATCCTAATGCGTTTAATCTCAATGACACAATTGCACATACTTGAGTCTAGACAAGAACTTAGGACAAATTCGGATTAATGCTCCTTTTTGTCATTACTTTCATTTCGATTTTAATAAGTTTTGGAGCAGGAAAATGCCACCTGTTATATTCCGAGGAAGAGGAATGGGAAGAAGAGACAGAGGAGAAGTCGTGACACATCACGATAGCGAAGCTGGACCATCTGGTACAAGACATCCTTCGATGACACGGAGCGAAGAGCCACAACGACGAAGAGATCTTTACGAACCCGCGAGGCATTCCACTTCGCACAGCTCGACGCCATCCTACCGGCACTCCTTTGGCCCAAATTCAGAAAATGATCCCAACAACCCACAACCTTCCTTCATACCTCTACAACGTTCAGTATCGACCCGGAATTATGACGACCCTACTCCATACTACATAGGTCAGTTTAATCCAGCTGACTACATATAGGAACCTTCAGGATTTGTTCCGCTTGGTTCACAAGACCACTTTTCTGAAGATCCCATGGAGGAAGATGAGGATCCTACTGAACCAGCTCGTGGTACGCCCACGCATCCGATAGAAGTCTCTGATGGGTCATCCTTCCATGGCACGCCCTATCAAGGACCAGACAGTTTCCAAGCGATGTTTGACCGACATGAGTGGTACTACACACCACCTCAACAGACATCTCAACAACCGAGACATCCACAGGATCCCTCTGAGGATTCACGCTTTGAGGCAGTTACGCCACCACCTCCGCCACCGGCGCAACCAGTAATACCTGATCCGCCAAGGCGAAGGAGGACAAATGCTCGTATGTCTACACGAGGAGGAGGGGGTATTCACTTCAGCACTCCTCGACATTCTAGTAGTAGCCACTATCCGCCGCTACAAGAAGAAGGACCTTCAAGTCCTATACAGGAGGCGAACTCCGCACCAGCTGCACGAAATTCGCCGCCATTTGGGTATGACCAACCCATACCTGCTTATACGGGTCCGACGGCTTACAACCCGTTCGAACCGTCACAAGCACAATACAACTACGGCTATGAGCGCGACCCATATGTGGTGTCGGCAAGATATAATGCGCGCTACCCTGACGGAGCACATGGAAACATGGGACCACCGGATTACTCAGCTCATGGGTATCCGATACCTCCCAGACCTCCAGTTCCACATCAAGCGCCACAACCACGTTTCTCTCCTCCTGAACAGGAAGAAATACTCCATCGACTAGATCGTGTGGAGAGAGAGTTCGAAGAAGAGAAAAAGAGCCACCGAGGATTTCTCAAGGGCTTGGCTAACCTACTAAAGGGCAAAAAGAAGAAACGTGACCACTAGCCCTTAATAGTTGCACTAATGTAATTTCTACTTTGAAATAAGTCCCTGCGTGGACAACTTATCATATTTCAGTCCCTACGTGGACTTATCTTTAGTCCTTGCATGGACCTCTATCTTGTATTAGTCCCTGCGTGGACTTGTCACTTATTTTAAAACCTCTATGGAGGTATGTACTAGTTGAAAGACCCGTTTAGGGCAATGTGTAATTGTATTTGAGATTATGGAATGTATGTTATGAGTTTTGTTTTAATATGTATAAAAATAGATCAAAACCATTCCTTTTATATTGATCTGCCTAAATAAAGGATCTTAAAAGGTGAAACCTAGCTTGGTGTCTTTTAAGATCCAGTCAAGATGGTACGACCTAATTGAAAAGATTCTGATTCTCTGTTAACCTCTGTACGCATGTTAACAATCATGGCAGATGTGATTCGTTAAAATCACGCACGTCATTCTTATACGATAATCCTTTAAGGATTTCAAAACCCAACTAAATGATTTATAAATCGTGGGTTAAATCACCAATGAAGGTGATCAGTATTATTAAAACATCCATTAGAGATGTAGTGCCTACGGGCCAATCTTATTAAAACATCCATTAGTGATGTAGTGCCTACGGGCCAGTATTATTAAAAACATCCATTAGTGATGTAGTGCCTACGGGCCAATCTTATTAAAACATCCATTAGTGGTGTAGTGCCTACGGGCCAATACTATTAAAACATCCATTAGTGGTGTAGTGCCTACGGGCCAATACTATTAAAACATCCATTAGTGGTGTAGTGCCTACGGGCCAATACTATTAAAACATCCATTAGTGATGTAGTGCCTACGGGCCAATATTATTAAAAACATCCATTAGTGATGTAGTGCCTACGGGCCAACCTTATTAAAACATCCATTAGAGATGTAGTGCCTACGGGCCAACCATATTAAAACATCCATTAGAGATGTAGTGCCTACGGGCCAACCATATTAAAAACATCCATTAGAGGTGTAGTGCCTATGGGCCGTAATAATTGTCTTATAAAGACAAAAGGCAGTGGTAGTCTATGACTCTCTGTCAGAAAGAGGTAAGAGAACTACGGTTCAAATCTCTATGCCTTTGATTCTCTGAAATCTCGGCTAAATTTATAAAACATCCTCGTGATTAGGCTTTATGCCGCCAATACTATTTATATAGTTGAAATAGGATATATTCAAATCCTAATATGTAATGAAGTAATAAGTTAACCAAATATGGTCTCTGTACCATGGTTGACAAATTGTCATAAAAGACAATTATATAATAATCGCCTAAATAAAATTTTGTTATCTTCTGTAACAGATTCAAGTTACGATGGCGGATCCCAATGGAGAGAACAGCCACACAAATGAAGATGACTATGACAATACGCCAGTGCATCTGACAGGCGCACAACTGAAGGCTCTGATTGACAATGCTGTTCAGGCAGCTATTGATCGTCAATATACTGAGTCCCAAGGCAGAACCGTGTCAAAACCACCCTCTAAACCAAAGACACACTCCAAACCACCCTCTGAACCCAAGAAAGATGACGACAAACACTCGTCCACTGAGCACAGCGTTCATCGCGATAGAGAATATACTGATGCATCCAGCGCTAAGGGTTGCACCTACAAATACTTTGTATCATGTAAGCCCCGGGAATTCACAGGGGAGAAAGGTGCTGTTGATTGCATCACCTGGCTAGATGAGATGGACACTATTGTGGACATCAGCGGGTGTGCAGCGAGGGATGTGGTGAAGTATGTGTCCCAGTCTTTTAAGGGCGAGGCCCTGGCATGGTGGAGGGCGTTGGTGCAGGCATCTGGTAAGTCTGCTTTGTACAAGATGACATGGGAGGAATTTATTGCTCTCATTAAAGAGAACTACTGCCCTCAGCACGAGGTTGAGAAGATAGAGGCTGATTTTGTCTCACTGGTGATGACGAACCTGGACTGCCAGGCGTATTTGACGAGTTTCAATACCATGTCTCGTCTAGTTCCATACCTGGTGACACCAGAACCCAGAAGAATCGCCCGTTTCATTGGGGGATTAGAGCCTGCAATAAAGGCCAGTGTGAAGGCCTCTAGGCCGACGACCTTCAGGTCAGTTACTGACCTCTCCTTGTCTCTTACACTTGATGCTGTCCGTCTGAGGACACTAAGGAACAAGGAGGCTGAGAAGAGAAAACGTGAGGATGATACCTCACGAAGATCAGGGAAGAAGCACCGTGGAAACGGTGAAGGCAAAAGAGGGTCGGAGGCGAAGAGAGATGGGCAAGCTGGTGACAGGCCCAACTGCAAGATCTGCAAGAAACCCCACTCTGGGAAATGCAGATTTGCATCGAACTCACAGTCGCAATCAAAGACTCCTTCCTGTGGACTATGCAAGTCCAAGGATCATAAGACTGTGGAGTGCAAGAAAATTAAGGATGCAACCTGCTATGGTTGTAATGAAAAGGGGCATATCAAGAGTAACTGCCCTAAGTATGCCAAGAAGGCGGAAGAGACAAAGAAGTCAAATGCGAGAGTTTTTCGCATGGATGCAAAGGAAGCAGTCCAGAACGACAACGTGCTTACAGGTACTTTTCTCGTAAATAATATATTTGCAAGAGTACTATTCGATTCTGGCGCTGATAAATCCTTTGTAGACCAGAAATTTTGCCAACTACTAAATATGCCTATCAAAACCCTTGATGCGAAATACGAAGTAGAGTTAGCAGACGGCACGATAGAAACCGTCTCAACTGTTCTAGAAGGATGTGAAATGTCCATTAAGAACCATTCTTTTCCCTTATCTCTACTTCCCTTCAAATTAGCGGGTTTCGACATTGTGCTAGGCATGGACTGGTTATCTCGTAATCAGGCCCAAATCATTTGCGGCAAGAGGCATATAGTGCTAAAGACTCCGAGTGGTGAATCGCTTACCATTCGAGGAGATACGCAGTATGGGTTGCCCGAAGACGTATCTATGCTGAAAGCTTCAAGGTGTTTGAACAGAGGCTGTGTAATTTACATGGCTCAGGTGATAATAGAAGAACCAAAGCCGAAGATCGAGGATCTTCCCGTCATTTCTGAATACTCCGAGGTTTTTCCCGAAGAACTACCTGGTTTGCCACCAGATAGACAAGTGGAGTTCAGAATAGACATCATTCCCGGAGCGGCTCCGATAGCCAGAGCACCTTACAGATTAGCTCCGACGGAAATGAAAGAACTGAGGACCCAGTTGGATGAACTGCTGGCGAAAGGTTTTATCAGACCTAGTTCATCTCCCTGGGGAGCTCCTGTCCTATTTGTAAAGAAGAAGGACGGATCGATGCGGTTGTGCATCGACTATAGAGAACTGAATAAAGTTACCATAAAGAATAGATATCCTTTACCAAGGATCGATGATCTATTCGATCAGCTGCAAGGAGCAAGCTACTTCTCGAAGATCGACTTGAGGTCGGGCTATCATCAACTAAGGGTCAGAGATGAAGATATACACAAGACTGCATTTAGGACTCGCTATGGTCATTACGAGTTCCTAGTGATGCCTTTTGGGCTCACAAATGCACCGGCTGCGTTCATGGATCTCATGAATCGCGTTTGCAAGCCGTACTTGGACAAATTCGTCATAGTCTTCATCGACGATATCCTTATCTATTCCAAGAATCAAGCTGACCACGAGAAGCACCTCCGTTGCATTCTCGAATTACTACAGCGTGAGAAACTCTACGCCAAATTCTCGAAACGTGAATTCTGGCTAAGAGAGGTTCAATTTTTAGGGCACGTTGTGAGCGAGCGTGGTATCCAAGTGGATCCCGCTAAGGTAGAGGCAGTCATGAACTGGCAAGAGCCAAAGACGCCTACCGAAATCCGTAGCTTCCTGGGGTTAGCAGGATACTACCGGAGATTTATTGAAAATTTTTCGAGGATTGCTGCGCCCTTGACTTCCTTGACCAAGAAGAAAGAAAAGTACATTTGGGGCCCAAAGCAGCAAGAGTCCTTCGAAATACTGAAGCAAAAGCTAAGCAACGCACCTGTGCTGACATTACCAGAAGGTACAGACGAATTCGTAGTTTACTGCGATGCATCACACACAGGCATGGGGTGTGTGCTTATGCAGAAGGGCAAGGTGATTGCCTATGCTTCAAGGCAATTAAAGGTGCATGAAAAGAATTACACCACCCATGATTTGGAGTTGGGTGCCGTTGTATTTGCACTTAAGTTGTGGAGGCACTACCTTTATGGCATTAAATTTGTGATTTATTCTGATCACAAAAGCCTCCAGCACCTGTTCAACCAGAAAGAGTTGAACATGAGGCAACGCCATTGGATGGAGACCCTGAATGACTATGATTGCGAGATCAGGTACCATCCCGGCAATGCGAATGTAGTCGCCGATGCCTTGAGCAGAAAGGAAAGGGTAAAACCCATTCGAATCAATGCCAAGAGCATTGAAGTCAAGAACAATCTAATTGAAAGGATATTAGCTGCGCAGCGAGAGGCTGTGTTAGAAGCTAACTATCCAAATGAAAAGCTGGGAGTAACTGAGGAGCAGTTGACTCTTAGCAAGGATGGAATTCTCAGATTGAACGGACGTATATGGGTTCCGATTTATGGAGGACTACGAGATGTTATCCTCCAGGAAGCCCATAGTTCCAAATACTCAGTCCATCCGGGTGCAGACAAAATGTACCAAGACTTAAAAGCAAATTATTGGTGGATAGGCTTGAAAAAGTCTGTAGCCGCCCATGTAGCAAAGTGCTTGACTTGTGCTCAAGTCAAGGCCGAGCACCAAAAGCCATCTGGCTTGCTACAACAGCCTGAACTTCCCGAGTGGAAGTGGGAATGTGTAACTATGGACTTCATAACCAAGTTACCCAAAACCAGGAAAGGAAACGATACAATATGGGTCATAGTCGATAGGCTGACTAAATCAGCTCATTTTCTACCCATCAAGGAGACGTATAGCTCCGATATGTTAGCCCAACTTTATGTTGACAAGATTGTAGCCTTACATGGCATACCTGTGTCTATTATCTCCGACAGGGATACTAGATACACATCTCACTTCTGGAAGAGTTTCCAGCAATCTTTGGGCACGCGTTTAAACTTTAGTACGGCTTACCATCCACAGACGGACGGTCAAAGTGAGCGTACTATCCAAACGCTAGAAGACATGCTTCGTGCATGTGCGATCGATTTATGGGTGGTAACTGGGATAAAAACCTACCCCTGATCGAATTCTCCTACAATAATAGCTACCACACCAGCATAAAGGCTGCGCCTTTTGAGGCATTATATGGTAGGAAATGTAGATCGCCTATTTGTTGGGCGGAAGTAGGAGAGGTCCAAATTATCAGGACCAGAGATTGTTTTCCAGACAACGGACAAGATTGTCCAGATCCGGGAACGTCTCAAGGGCTGCCCGCGATAGGCAGAAGAGCTACGCTGATCCAAAGCGTAAGGATTTTCACTTCGAAGTGGGTGAAAAGGTATTACTTAAGGTATCACCCTGGAAGGGGGTGATGCGTTT